>NC_142778.1:21235000-21535000 GCF_988280905.1 Pimephales promelas
AGAGCCTGATGGTACAGTCTTTTTACTTAGTAACGCTGTCAAATACATCCGAGAGAATTAGATACAAAAAAGTCAACAAGGCTGCTTTTAAGTGGTCAAAAATACATTCAAAACAGGAATATTGTAAAGTATTATTACAATACACAATAACTGTTTTCTATTTGAGTGTTTTATTTATTCCTGTGTTGTGAAGCTGAATTTCTAGCATCATTACTCCAGTCTTCAGTGTCACATGATCTTTCAGAAATCATTCTAATATGCTGATTTGCTGCTCAAGAAACATTTATTATCAATGTTGAAAACCGTTGTGCTGCTTAATAGTTTTGTAGATGAATAGAAAGTTCAAAAGAAAAGCATTTATTTGAATATTTTGGCATTACTGTTACTTTTTATCAATTTAATGAGTACTAGCTCAATGAAAGGTTTTTTGAATAGTAATGTAGATGTTTAAATTCACAGCAGAATCGCTGAATACCAGATTCACAGTGTGTGTGTTTAATGTGCAGGTTACTGGGAGGTCAATGGCTTTGGCCTTCTGGGAATTTATAAATCAGACCTGGACTCTATTGGGGGCATGAATACTAAAGAATTCACTGACCGCTGGGGTGGAGAGGACTGGGAACTACTGGACAGGTCAGTCGTGAGACAATACACTAATAAAAACCCTAATCACAAAAGTCATCATAATCTCAAAGTCAGTATCTATTTTTCATACTGTGCATTATGATGTTGGGATTTTATTTAAAGTGATTGATTTTAGTTTTGGGCTTTTATTATATATATATATATATATATATATATATATTATGGCTGTGCAAAAATTAATTGTGATTAATCGCATCCAAAATAAAAGTCTGTGTTTACATAATATATTTGTGTGTGCTGTATATAATTATTTTGTCTATATAAATACATATGCATGCATGTATATATTTAAGAATTATTTGCGCTTAAATTCTATGTATATATATAAATACATAATATATATTATATAAATATTTTATATATGAATAACACATTTTCTTAAATATATACATGCATGTGTGTGTATTTATATATACAAAATAATTATATACAGCACACACAAATATATTATGTAAACACAGACTTTTATTTTGGATGCGATTAATCGCAATTAATTTTTGCACAGCCCTAATATATATATATATATATATAAATTTTATTAATTATAATAAAATTATATTACTAAAATAGTATAGAATTAAAAATGTATTTCTTTTTACTTTTTATGCACATTTTTATTTATTTTACATAAAGATCTTTGAATTACCATCATGTATGAAATGTGCTATGAACATAAATATGCCTTGCCTTTCCTATAATAGTAGCCTTCAATCGGGTCATGGGGTCTATACGACCCCAATTGACTTTTACTTAAATAAAAAAAAAGGTTCCCTTCATCTCAGTGGAACACGATTTTGTGACTTTTCATACATTATCTATCTATACACACAAAAAAAAACTGGGCTTGATTCGGTTGTTCTGAAGGTATGTAAAAAAATGTTTACACTTCTGGTCTTCGGGGTCAATAGACCATTTTGCAAGATCAAAACTGGTCCAGAAGCACTTCCTGTTTCAGTTTTTTTAACACTACATAAAAGCTGGGATAAAATACAACCAACTGAACATATAAAACTGAATCAAAAAGTTAAACAAACATCTTTAAGATTTTTTCTTTACATGTGAAATAAAGAAAACAGTTACAAACTGAAACAGGAAGTGTTTCTGGACCAGTGTTGTTTACATCTTGCAAAATGGTCTATATGACCCCACATTGAAATGAATGGGAAATGTGAAAAAAAAACTAAATATATTTTCTTCATGTGTCAAAAAAAACATCCGGCATAAATCTGAAAATTTTTACACAGAAATGAAGGCCTAGTACAAGAGCATAAATGCAATGTATCATAAAAAATATTTCATATGCTAAAGCTAATGGTGTAGATGAGGAATTGTGTGGTATATGGATACAAAAGTACTTTATATCTCCAAAAACACAGCATTAATGAATAGATGAGAAGTAAACTAAAAAAATGATATATTATTTGTATGATTAAAAATGTAAGTTTTTTGTACAATTACTCAATCAATTGTTGGGGTCGTATAGACCCCGAAGCCCAGAAGTGTAAACAGGAAACGAAGACCTATAACATGCAAATAATTCAGCTTATCTTGTAAGACAGAAAGGTAATATCAGTGCATCCTTAATGTTAAACAGACATGATTTGGTGTGTGAAGTGCCTTGTGTTATGTGTGGTCTGTAGGATCCTTCAGGGTGGGCTTGAGGTGGAGCGCCTGTACCTCAGGAACTTCTTCCATCACTTTCATTCAAAGCGTGGGATGTGGAATCGCCAGATGCTGCGCAACACGTAACCGAGTCAACAGTCTCGCCGCTGCTGAGCAACGGTTACCACGGCACTTTAAACGTTTGGTGAACCTCAGGACATTCCAGATGTGCGTTCCAGATCGCGTCTGACTGAAGGTGATTTTGAGGTGAAAATTAGTGGAAACAAACAGAGACTCAGGAAAAGGTGATGTTTTGTTTGAAGATGAGTTATGCAACATCTCCAGCTGCTATTGGATCATTTCCAGGGTTGAAATGTTTCTCTAATGCCAACTATACTGTCAAGGAAACTGTAAATTGAGCTAAAGGAACATTTTGAGGTCACTGAAGGTTTCATCATCACTTTGGTGTTGGCATAACTAGTCAATAATATGCCTTCAGTTACTGTACGTCTGGCTAAGTATTCTGTTCTTAGAGACAGAATTGTGACGTACAATGAGATGTAAATTCTGAGAAAAGGTGTATTTATTCAGGTAGATGAGTGTCTTGGGTGAGGGGTTTGTCTTTGCACACTGTTATTATGTGTTTTATGCTGTGTGACCTCTTAGGGACTGAAAGAATCTGTGGACAAAGCTAAAGAGATGTGCAATATTCCCAGAGACACAGAGCATGTTTTTGAATAGTGAATTAATTCAGGTTAGAAATGCTGATCCGTTTTCTGGTCAATCGCATAAAGCCTGTCAAAAACCCGTCTGCGCCATAGTTCGTCCACAAAATAACAAAGAAAGAAAGAAGAAATATTGTTTTAAGAATTAAGCACATTTTACTTCCAAATTCTCATTAGTGTAATGTTGACAAATAAAGACATATTATTAAATTGAAGGTCTGTATACATCATGGTGCCTTAAATTTATGTCGATTTAAATGTAACAAAAAATGTAAATCATATTTTGTAATTGTAATGCAGTGCAGGAAAACTAAAAGTCTAAAACGTTAATTCTATTAATGAGAACTTTAAGTACAGATGTGCTTAATTGACATTAAACATACTGTCACAGTACCTTAATTGAAGGCTTTTCTTTATGCAAAATGTCACATTGTTTTGTGATATTTGCCATTTTATAGTGAAATTCAAGGTGTTTTGATGATGAAAATGCCATTTTTTTGTACAAAAGAAAGGGATTTTCCAGGATTCCATGCAAGTTTTTTTTTTTTGTTCATGACATTCCAGCCATTAAACCCGGCTCATCTTGATTCAGACTGATTCAATCATGTGCAGTATTACTTAAAACGAAATATATCCTTGTAATATTCATCAAACAAACAAATTCACATAAAGACAGTGATGTTTTTTTCTTTATGGGTTATCATTTGGTTCATGAGTATGAAATACTGCCTAGTGAAAGCTTATGTTAGCCATGCTCACTTTTACTGTAAGTGCCTTATGCTGTGTTTAATTTCAGATGGTAAATCTACTGTAACATCTACTCGGTTTTGTGTGGCGATTTGGTGCTGTTTTTCCAGAGATTCTTTTTAATGGTTATACATGCTCTGAATGTTACTGCCTTGCCGTTGTAGTTTTTTTAAAGGTTTTTTTTTTTTTTTTTTTTTTTTTTGGTGGGCTTTTTTGTAAAAACAACAAAAAATAATGTAATGCATTGTAGATCTGACAGTCAATAGTGTTTTTTTTTGTTTTGTTTTTTTTCCCATGTATTTTTTATATGAAGGATCTTCTTGTAGGAGGCAAAGCAAAAAATTACTTGTTTATGCAGATCACCAACAACCTTAAATTAAAATATCTCTTCGGGTTTTATGTTTTGTTGAGGTGTGTATTTACGACCAACCAATTGTTGTCAATTGTTCGGTCAAAAGTGGAGTTATGTTTGTGATTTACAGTGAAATGATGAAGAACCTTCTACACGGTTTCTCTGATGCTTGATGTTCACACAGTTTGTGCCTTATTAAAAATGTAAAGGGGTATTTGGATTGGAATTACATGAAGGTGAGTGAATAATGACGATTCATATTTATGCGGAGTCTTTTTAAAGGAGTAGTTCACTTTAAAAAAAAAAACTTTTGCTGATAATTTACTCACCCCCATGTCATCCAAGATATCCATATCTTTCTTTCTTCAGTCGAAAAGAAATTAAGGAAATTTAATTTTGATGAAAACATTCCAGGATTTTTCTCCATATAATGGACTTCAATGGGAACCAAACGGTCCAAAAGACAGTTTCAACTGTTGAAAGGGCTTTAAACGATTCCAGGCGATGAATAAGGGTCTTATCAAGTGAAACGATCAGTACATAGTTAAAATAACAAAGTTTAAGTTTTATAAGCAGTGTTGTAGTACTCGAGACTCGGACTCGGTCTCGAGACCATATTTTAATGGTCTTGGTCTTGTCATGGACTCGTGTCCATTTTGACTCGAACATTTTTTTTTTAGGACTCTGAATTATTCCCGAGTCCACTAGAGTTCAATTAAAAATATTTTTCATGATTATTAATGTATGTTAATAAAATATTTCTTTAAATTGATTGACTCGCCCAGTGATTGATGATTTTCTAGTGCGCAACTGCGCATGACAAATTGTAATAAAATTACTTTTAACACCACCTACTATGTGGCCTTTTTAATATTTTTTAAACTCTAAGTAAATTCAGTAAAAAAAAAAAAAAAAAAAAGGATTTCTCTAAGTAAATAAAAGTAAATTAGGTAATCAACCCTCACTGGTCTCGGTCTCGACTCGGACTCGACTCTCTATGGACTCGGTCTTGACTCGGACTCGAGTGAGGTGGTCTCGACTACAACACTGTTTATAAGTTCAAATGCTCGCCTTGCTCTGTTTTGTGATGTGCGTTCGTGACTCTCCTGTTCGAACTAGCTCATCAAAATGAACGAATCTTTTTTCGAGTCATTTGGTTCATTCAACGAACGAAATGAACGAATTGACTCAGAAAAAGATTTGTTGATTTTGATGAACGAGTTAGAACAGGAGAGTCACGAACGCGCATCACAAAACAGAGCAAGGCGAGCATTTGAGCTAATAAAAACTTAAACTTTTTTTTTTTAAATGAGCGATCGTTTCGCTTGATAAGACCCTTATTCAATGTCTGGAATCGTTTAAAGCCCTTTCAACAGATTGCAGTTTGCACTGAAATCGTCTTTTGGACCTTGAACCTTTTGGTTCCCATTGAAGTCCATTATATGGAGAAAATCCAGGAATGTTTTCATCAAAAACCTTAATTTCTTTTCGACTGAAGAAAGAAAGACATGGACATCTTGGATGACATGGGGGTGAGTAAATTATCAGCAAAAGTTTTTTTTAAAAGTGAACTACTCCTTTAAATGCTTTTTAAATACTTAAATGCTTGTCTCCACGCCTTCTATCTCATTTTTTTCTTTCTTTAGGGGCGCCATGATACAGCATATAGAAGCTTGGGGAAATTTTAAAACAAAAACAAAGAAGATTCGTCACAACTATTTACATTGCTTTGTTTTTCAGATGGAAGGACTACGGCCTCTTTTTTCCTTCCTGGTTTTGCTGCAAGTCCATGATTGAAGTTCCGCCATCTCCTCAAAATGCAGGATTTGTTGATTCAACATTCAGAATTTATTTTTTGAACCACATTGAGGTGACTTAGATCTCCTCAGAAGCAGTGTATAGATTCTAAGGATCTGATTTGGGTTTCTTCTCACCAATAGCTTTCCATGAAAACAGCTCGACCTTTGCTTCTCCAACATCTTTAAACTGGCAAAGAACTGATGCTGATGTGCAAGATGACCGTCTGACTCAGACTGTTTCCATACAATCTTGAAGATTTGAAAACAGTGAAGATGAAGAGAAAAATAGAATCTTCTTCCCTGAAGATATTGAGGAATTCATGTACATGAGACTGAAAGATCTCACCTTTTTCCAGCAGATTCCAAACCTGGAAGATTCAGTTGGATCTTTTTGCCAAGGTGACCTTTTTTGACAACAACATTGGATTAACAACATCATATAGAGAGGAGCTAAGACAAGAGCTAAACTACATCTGAACTGGCGAGTCTATAATATGCTCTTCTGGGCCAGTTTAAAAACGGCAGACGAAGCTTCGCCAGGCGGTAAGTTTTATTAGGTATACGGTCAACATCAGCATTGTGTATCACCAGTTTATGGCCTTTAATCAAATATAATCTGACTGGCTACTTCATTATGGCTAAAATAAACTTCCTGGTATTTGTTTCTTCTGTCCAACACAGATGGGGCACACATATGTTAGTTTCATCATTCCTCTGTTATGTAACCCCTGTCTTTTGTGCCAAACTAGAAAAAAAGCTGTTTGCAACTAAATGTGCATCATTGTTGTAATAAATAACTAGACCAAGACCTCAAAGAACATTTCTCAGTAGGCTACCGCAGTAAAATTCTCAGCATATGCTACTCCAAATGTAAATGATTTGTTTAAAGTGGAAGCAGGTATGTTTGTTTTGGAAAAAAAAGCAAAAAATAGCATGCTTTTTTTTCATGCTTGAACTGCAGTAAAAGCTCCATCTGTACAATTTCCACTTCCTAAAGGTGGAAAAATGCTGTGTCATGGAAAAAATGGTCACTTGGATAAACATTCGGCAAGTCTTGTTCAGAGGTTATACATTTTGTTAGTTTTAAAAGTAAAAGTCACCTCTTAAATTGAAACACTGCTGTAGAAATTAAATCACCATGACAATTTTTTATTCAAAAAAATATGGAATGTTGCATTATTTATGATAAATGATGTATCCATGAATTTATTATTATTATTATTATTTAAAATTTTCTTGCCCTCATAACCTTTAATCAAAATAACGTCCCATTCCCTCTTGCAAACATCTCGTTAACTAACGTGATGGCAGGACAACCTGTCACAGTCACAGATTCACAGCTATAGCGAACAATTCAATCAATTACCAGTGGACAAAATCAAGTCCCGCCCTACATTTTGTTTACTTGTTCAAGAAGCCGTTTCATCACTCAATATATTGATATATATACGTGTATATATATATATATATATATATATATATATATATATATATATATATATATATATATACACTCAATATATAGATATTAGTCACAATGGTGAAGAAAAGAGTATATTGCAGAGTACTGAACAATCCACCAAAAATAAGGAACGTTCGAATAGTAAAAGTAAAGAAAAGAGCCTACCTATTCCAGAGCATCTATAAAGTTATATATAGCATATACCCTCCACCTGCTGGATATGAGCTTGTGAAGGGTCAAAATGAGACCCTGGCTTGTTTAAATTCTGCAAATGCCTGTAAATTTTATATGTTGGGTTATATTTAGTGAAGACTCATGTCTGTGCATTTATTTGGAGTTCTATAAACGTGCAAACTCACGTCTGCTGACAGCTGAACTCACCACATCAGTGCAAAGTACAAAGAATGCTCACACTCATTGTCTAACTCAATTGTTTAAACATTGACGTGTTTAAAGGAGGTTTGTAGTCTTATTTCAGTGTGAGAGTGTTAGCAGTACGCACTAGATATAGCCTTTGATTAATTTTTTTTTTTTTTCAATAGTAAATACTTTTATATTGTTACAAATTTGCAATGTAATGCATAATGGTTTACACAAAAATGATTTCTGGGGAGGGTTGCATAAACCCTCTCAATTTATTTTTTTTAAGACTGTTCATAACGGTTTTAAGTCAGTTACATAAAAACGTAGATTGGTCTAATTTGATACATAAAAGAAAGACTGGAGTTTTCAGCTTTTGCACCACAGGAATAAATAATAAAAAATTCAGCTTTGCACCACAGGAATAAATAAGATTTTAAAATATATTTTAAACAGTTTTAAATTATAATAATATTTCAAATACTAGGCTTTTACTGACCCCAAATAAAGCATTTCCTGCAGCATGTACACTGTAAAAAATATTTTCAATATTTGTTATCACAATATATTTTCTTTTGTCAAATCAACTTTATAATAATTTATTTTAGTTGAGATAACTTATTATTTTGAGTTTCTGATGGTTAAATTAATCTACTTCATTGAATTAACTCACTTTTTCCAGTTCAATCAACTTAAAATTTTAAGACAACCCAGGTTACTTACTTTTTTAAGTTAAACCAACAATATTTTTTTACAGTGTAGTAATCACAACATTTTTTCTTTTGTCAAATCAACTTAAATAATTTATTTAGTTCAGATATCACATAATTTTGAGTTTCTGATGGTTAAATTAATCTCCTTCATTGCATTAACTCACTTTTTCCAGTTCAATGAACTTAAAATTTTAAGGCAACCAGGTTACTTACTTTTTTAAGTTAAACCATCAATATTTTTTTACAGTGTATGCTTATTTTTCCAATTTGTGCAAAACTGCTCTAGTATTAAGAAACGTTTAGTAATATTTGTTGTGTTTGTTTTTTTTTTTTATATTAAAAAGACTTAAATACATGACCAAAGTACAAATTACTCTCATGTGAATCAAGTGATAATCATCAGAACAGGAATAAAAAAAATGTAAATGTCTAAAATAAACACAAAAAAATAAGTTCCATTATCATGAAAGCAATGTCACAATGCAAAAAAATAAATAAATAAATAAATAAAAAATAATAATAAATAAAAAAAAAATAAATATATATATATATATATATATATATACTTTGTTTTATTCTACATGGGCTATAAAGTATTTTGCATACTTTTTTTTCTTTTGATTTTGGGGTATTGTCTCTTAGAGATTCACACATTCACTGAAGTGCCGTCATAGTCGTGCTATTTTGAGGTGATAAACTATTCTTTCCACCGCCACCATTGTTCATTCATGCTGGCCAAACCAGGCCACATAACATTACGTCCACTGCTCATCTCTTTTGTCAGTCTCAGACAGGTGTTGACCAAATAAATCACTGCCAGAGACATTAACTCCTCATGTCCTTGAGCACAAACACAGAGCCAGTCACACAGTGTGAATATTCCAGTGTGTGTTAAAAATAGCATGTCAGTCTATTGTCATAATGAATCACACATAATTAGCATAATCAACATTTTAATAACCTTAAATTAAAGTCATATGAAACACTCTATGTTAGTAGAGTTACAAGCTTTCTTTTGAGATTTGTATTAATACATAGTGTTTTTTTATTTTTATTGGTGATTTGCTTCATTTGGTATTTACCGGTCTCTAATAACACATGCACACGCATAGATATACACAATTATACAATATTATATACACTCCTATCACTGTCCTCCACCAGCAGCATCAAACATCTTCTTCCTGCCCTCCATACCAGACATGGCCTCAACGTTCTTACGCCAGTCGCCCACCTCTGTCGACATAACCTGACAAAACAGAAATGCAGTGTACAGTTATATCCAGAAACTGAAAACGTGTTTCCTTTATTCAGGTTAATCCCTAAAAAACTGTTAAAAATTACACATTTCTGCAGCATTTCGGCATCTCTTTCTATTTGTAAAGTTTTATACACTATGCTTGTGTTTCTGTGTGTGTACCTTCTCTTGTTTAATGTCTTCTTTCTTGACAGATTTGAGGTTGGCTCTGAGGTCCATGGAGCCCTTGTGTTTGGAGCCCAGCAGTGCTCTCATCATCTCGTCCGCAGACACACGCACCTTCCTCAGGGCAGGCTTCTTAAACTTCCCTCCTAAATCTTGCACCTTCAGCTTCAGCTCATGGATCTTTTACACACACACACTCACACTCTGTATATTACAGAAACATTTAGTGTGAGATTAGAAAAGGTACATTCATTTATACTCACATCTTTGTTGTTTTTATTGACTTTGGCCTCAAAGTCGTATCTCTCCTCGTCCACTGCGTCGATTTTGGCATGAAGTTGGCGACACAATTTCTGGATGTGTAAAAATACCCGTTCTTAATTATTACTACTCATGTTTTTAAATTATATTATATCATAATATATCAAATTAAAATAACACAATTGGAAATATGCAAATTGTGAGGGGACTGAAAAACATTCATGAATAAATCTTGTATTTGAGCTTCAGTTTCGTCTTCAAACTTCATGAGAAACATCATTTTAAGTCTGGGTGTTCAAACTGGTAATATTTAAATAAAAACAAGTGCTAAAAAAATATAAATATTATTTTATTAGTTGATGATGAGTATCTTTCACTAACCTGCAACTCCTCCAATTGGAGGCCGGTTATTTGAAGAGGCGGAAGCTTCTCACTCAGATATTTCACCTTCTCATCGTCACGACTGGCCTTTTCCTGTTCCAACTCCTCAATGGCTCTTTGAAGCAAAAGGATCTAAGAAAAAAGAACACAAACAGACATTCTGTAGTTTCAAATAAATCAAATTAAAATGAAATGAAATTTGCTTAGTCCCCAAAGTATAGAAAACAAACTCACACACACATACATGTACACACACGTTGTGTTTTCATGTTTTATGGGGACTTTCCATAGACATAATGATTTTTATACTGTATAATCTGTATATTCTATCTAAACCTACCAATCACAGAAAACTTTCTGTATTTTTACATTTTCAAATATATATATATATATATATATATATATATATATATATATATATATATATATATATACTTAGAATGATTTATTGGCTATTATTCGTCATGAGGAGCAAAAAATGTCACCACAAGGACAAGGATTTTAGATATTGCCCCATAATGTATGGTTTCCCAATACCACACACACACACACACACCATACCTTCAGGGAGAGTTTTCGAGATGCAGAGATCTTAGATTTTGGCTAAAAAAGGCAAATAAAGAGATTAAAGTGAATTTAATTCCAAGTTTATGCTTTATGTTCTGTCATTCAACAATGTATAAATAAATGTATAAGTCACAATATCATAATCACAATATACTGTTGAATATGCTGGTGAATACCTTGGCTTGTACTCCCCGAGGGGCCAATGGACCAGGTGCCTTTTGATGAAAATTAAAATAGATAAAGTAAAAATACATATAAATCACATTGTCGATATCAGAAAATTATTGTATAATATAATTAAGGTTTAAAGGTTTTAACCCTTTAAGTAATTAGGTTTCTGTAATTTCAGTCTGAAAAGACCTGTATACAAAAGAAAATGTACTTACATCGCTGCAGATTTGTAGGTTTGTTGGTGGTTGCAAAGAGAAAAAGAGATGAAAAATAATAATAGTATTAAATAAATACAGATACAAAGATGTGTGTGTTTCACAAAGTAACAACAACAACAAAAAAAAAACAGTGCATAAAAACTACTTACTCGTCTGCCATTGTGAAACCTGGGATATAAGAAATAAAAAATAAGCAATGATGTATAGTTGCAATCACAATACTAAACTACATCTCCTCTGTTCTGTTGATCCAGTGTTGAGAGATGTCTAGGAAAGTGGTAGCGGACACAAAGAGATGTGTGTTACCTGAGGTGTTGCCTGTTGGGTCAAACCAGCTTCTGGAAGCACAAAGGACAGAGACAATTGTTTTTATGTGTGACAGGCAACAGCTTTGTAATTTTAGCTCCCAGAGATAGGAATGAATGGGCAGCTGTCCTCAACATATCAGAGACTAGGCGTGTGTTTGTGTGTCCTCCACAAGGACAAATCAATTCAAAGCCTACTATGTGACTCAAATCATTTTTATTTGCATCTATAATACAATATAGCAGACAAAAATGCCACATCCTATAAAAAATGGGAAATTGTAAATTCAAACAGGAACAGTAAGTATAAGGAAAAGTCCATCGACTAAAAATGACAGCCAGACATACCTGTAAATGACAGGAAACGGCAGGTTGTTAACTCTTCACCCTGAATACATTACTGTCAAATAACAAAAGACATAAAGCAAAGGATTCCATCCATTGGTCATAGGACAGAACACTCTCACAAAACCAAACCTCACTTCCAGAAATACTCAGGACCTAAAATATTTTTAAACCTATTGTTATTGTGCTTTTCGTAGTGTGTTTGAAATGAAGAAGTGTTTAGATGACCACATAGTTTTTGTGTTGGTGTTCTCTTAGTGATATAAATCCATGACTCTTGATTAGGAGGATTTGGACATTCAGGTCATCAGATCTGGTAAAACAGTCATTTATTTATTTATTTGACCAAAAAGTCCTTTTGGATTCGGTGAGAAAAAAGTGTCAGTTCACTTTTCTATATGGAGAGCGGAGGCATGACTGGCACTGTCTGACAGACAGACTCTACAGGCGAATGGTTTTGGCAGCTTGGGGTGTCAGGAATATCTCTCATGGACACCCTTGCATATTTGAGCTCAAATTAGCGCATTTCCACCTAAGGCAACTCAATGAGGTGAAAACCCCTTTGATCCAAGGGTTCTTTTCAAACTAACTCGATATTTACGAGATATTGAATTGATCCTCCTTACAACAGAAGCACAACTACTTTACTTACTCCCCTAACACACAAACATGCAAACTCAATACACCCAAATGAGGCCAACAAATGCACTCATGCATATAAAAATAGTCTTTGATGACAATATATCAGTTATGGATTTTAAGTAACATGATGCTTGCTTATGTAATGGTTATTGTTAGACACAGGTCATGTCTGCAGTATGCCTAACTGACAAAAAAAGAATATACTTGTCTTGTTTTCGGACGTTTTAAACAATAAAAAAATAAAAAATAAAATAAAAGGGTGTAAAAAAATTGGCTCTGGTCAAGAAATATACAGTATATACACTATTAAACATGTTTTTATATTTTTTATAATGAATGTCTATAACTTATAGGGCTTTTTGTTGTGTATGATTTCCATCTTTAACAATTTAGAGTTCCATAGGCAACTTTATCTGATAAATTACATCCAACGTGAGCTAAACATATTGGAATAACACTTTAACCACTGGAAGTAGTCTTATGTGGCATTAAGTACCAGTTTGTGTGTTTACACATGCTACAGGCTGTTATCCACTGGCTGATTTGGCTCTGAAATAATTCCCATTAAAAAAGTTAAATGCTTATTTGTCCAGTTATTTTAGAAGCGTGAAGATCTAAGATAGACGTGATGATTTTTTTTTTGGATGAAAGTTAAAAATATTTAAAATCAGTACATATCTGACCCTAATGTCGTCAATGTCCGTGACCCGGATGTGCTCTGACGTGCCCGCCTCCCAGTCCCAACTGCGTGAGCGATGCGCCTGAATCTGCGAAAGCCCTTTCATATGACAGACGATTTTATTTTTCAAATTAGCCTTATAAGCATCTATATTTTGGTATGATTGCGACCAAAATGCATCACAGAATCGACGCCGCACCTTCCTGAGATCTAATCATGATACAAGAAGCGTTTCAATCGGCACGAGGATCGATGGAGAGACTTTAATGTCAGATTGAACCGCAAAGGTGAAACTCTGGTGAGCTGACAGGATCAAAAACACTGAAAATAATCTTACCTATCTGTAATATATAACACAGATCGTTATAGAAAAATGCTTTTTTATGTAACGTTAAATATATAGTGCTTCTGTGATATAACGTTATTGACAACGTGAATGCAGCTAAACTGCTGCTGCAGCCTGAATCATACAGAGCTAACGTTGTGTAGTTATATATGATTTGTATAACAGTTAAGATTTATCATCGATTTATGTCTTCCATAAAATGTTTTGGGGTTCTTATTTTCTGTTGAATGATTTTGTTCAAATAATAATGTGTATGAGACTGCTGCTAACCCTGAGATGAACCTAGTAATATACATATTGATTAGCTGTATTATTTAATTATTTTCTCTTATTTCTCATACGTGACTACTATTACTGCTTTTTTACATTAACAATGTGCATGCAGTAGTTTTACAACAAAATGAGCTAATTCCCTGAACAAAATTATAGAATTATAATATAATGTACATGTAGACCTACCATTTTGCTCCAATGAAAGTGACTTGGACACATCTGACATAAAAACAATAATTCCCTTTTCTTAAATATGAATTTCCCAGGAGGACTTGAACACACCATAGCCTATATCTGCTTTATTAGTCCCTGGCCCTTCTGTCTGTCCTCTAGTCTAATCTGTCAAAAGCACCTGTTGTGTTTACATGTTCCCAGTATGGATGTACAGTATGTGGGCCAGGTTGCTTATGATCTGTTTTATTTGTTCCTTTTTAGCCTTGATCCAGTGTGGAAACAGAATGTTTGTGTTTATGTGTGTTTAAATAAGATTAGAGGAATAATGCCTGGGAAGTTAAAGGCGAAGATTGTTGCAGGGCGGCACCTGCCCGTCATGGACCGTGCCAGCGATCTCACAGATGCCTTCGTGGAGGTCAGTTGAGCACCTATCTATTAAAGCTACAATATGTACGATTTTTGTAATAAAATATCCAAAAATCACTTGCACAATGTGATATATTTCCGGCAGTTGTGTACTTACAATATCCCAAAAGTTCCCAAAGATTTTTAATTTCAGAGAAATTCCAGTTTTAAATAATGTTTCGTTTCTGACTCCCTGTTCGCTGGTCGCCTGTCAATGACGTAATATCCGCGTTATCCCTGGTTTCCACTTGTACTGCTGTTGTAACCATGGCGACAGACTTGTATAACTACATTACGTCTAGCGGAACGCTAACGCTGTTGTTGTTTTGTTCAAACATTATGGACCATGGCAAGCAGACTTTGTGACAAAAGGCAAACTAAAACAAAAATCAATATCAGCGTGGCGTTTTCGAGATGCCGAGAGCTCCTCATCTGTGATAAACTTTGACTTAACAGAGACACCACTCTTGTATGTACTTTTATTAGACAGGTGAGCAAATGTAGATAAAACTAATGAATGTTAAATAGCTCAACATGATGAAATATTAGAATATAATCATTCATATTGCGTTACCTCATAAGTTTGATTCGTCAAATAAACTGACCTGTGTGAGTAGTAATTCAGAACTTGTGGGTAGTTTGGTTGAATTAAATGTCCTGCGGGACTTGTGTGTGTGTGTGTGTGGCACTGATATGTGTCTTTCATTAGCAGTCGCAGTCATGTTAAAAACATCAATGTATTCACTTATCCATAAACATTATTAGATGCTTCGTCATGACGACAAGTTCCATAATTCCGCTTGTGGGCTATCAAGCTACGTCTTTGTTATTGTAAGCGACCTCTAGCGGCAAAAAAAAAAAAATATATATACATATTGTAGCTTTAATAAAGTCACTCTGCTCTGCACCTTAGTTAAAAAAATGCTGCTTTATCCAGCTCATGTTTTGAGGAACAGCCCTTGTTATATCGCAAATCAGCATTTATAAAGTTTCGTTCCACAGGTGAAGTTCGGTAACACAACATTTAAAACGGAAGTGTACCCCAAGTCTCTGAATCCTCAGTGGAATTCTGAGTGGTTCAAATTCGAGGTAAGGTCTTCCTTCTTTTTCCTGCTATAGTTTGGACTTTTATGGAGTATATTTCCTATGTTTATCTTTCTTTTTCCTTCAGGTGGATGATGAAGATTTGCAGGATGAGCCATTGCAGATAACTGTTCTTGACCATGACACATACAGCGCTAATGATGCTATTGGAAAGGTGTACATTGACATTGATCCATTGCTCTGCAGTGAAGCTGCTACGGTCATCTCTGGCTGGCTCCCCATTTATGACACTATACATGGTGTGTATCCATAAGCAAAATTAGGGCTCCTTCACATCTGGCTCGTTTGGAGCGTTTGTTTTGGAACCTGGCACATTTTCTTCCATAGTTCAGTTCAAGAGGCATTAGTTCGCGCTCAGATCTAGACCAAAACAATCGGTCCGATCGCCTGAACGAGGTCTTCTTGGCCTACTTAAAAACAAACTCTTCAGTGGTGATTGCTTGTAGTGAGACAGAAGTCTGAACCCAAATTTGTATCACAATATATGATGAGTAATTACATACGTTGCGTAAAAAGCAGCTTGCTTAAAGGGATACTCCACCCAAAATTGAAAATGTTTCAAACCTGTGTGAGTTTCTTTCTTCTGCTGAACACAAAGGAAGATATTTTGAAGAACGAATGGAAACAAACTGTTGTTTGGCACCATTGACTTCCATAGTAGGAAAAAAAATTACTATGGAAGTCAATGGTGCCAAAGTTGCAGTCGTTCTTCAAAATATCTTCCTTTGTGTTCAGCAGAAGAAAGAAACTCATTTTTGGGTGGAGTATTCCTTAATGCCTCTCAATATGAATCATAGACTGAAATTAAAATTGGGTCAGGTGAACATATTTAAGAACAACTGGCCAAAATGCATAAAAATAGAAAACCATAATAAGCCTCTGAAGCTGTTTATTGGATGATCGCTATGGGTGGAATACCGGAAAATAAACAGGTGCACACTGACCAATTGAGAGGACCTGTTACTACTCGCATGTGACTTGTATTAACAAGTTTTGGTCCGTTTAGAAATGTTGCCTTGTAAAGGCGAGCAAAACCCAGAAGAAAATGAAACAGTTTAATCCCTGTTTCGGAACAAAGCAAGAAAACAATCTACAGGTCTGAAAACGGGCTTGTTCTGTAATATCGAAGAGTTGTGAGTTGTTTTGTTGTAATGACATGCTTGTGTTTAGGTATAAGAGGGGAAATTAATGTGCTGGTGAAGGTGGATCTCTTCAATGACCTGAACCGCTTCAGACAGTCTTCATGTGGGGTCAAATTCTTCTGTAGTAAGTATCTATATCATCTGCTTTCATTGCCTCCTGTCCATTCACCATTTATGTACCAAAGATTTTAAGAACAAATCACACATTTTTTTCTAAATTTACAAACAAATATAGGAACAACTGAAACCACACATACGCAAAATAGGGCTGTCAACTTTAGTCGTTTAGTCGACTAATTGGTCGATGCCGTCTTGGTCGACTGACATTCTTACTGGTTGATCAGTTGCATTTTTTTTTTTCTTTTTTAATCAATTGAAATACATTTTCAATGGTTTACTCCTTGATATGTTTTCCTTTATAAACAGTTATACATTACTGTATTCTAAATATAATTAGCCTATGTTTTATCACAAATTTTAAATGCTGTAATTTAGGCTATTTTGTAACAGCGCCACAGTTTATCGCGCACACATAATACACTCGGTTCGCGCTCAGTGAGGGATATTGGTAGTTTAGCTGCTGTATTCATTCAGTTAGAACGCTACTTGTTTTGCTTTTTATGCTTTTATACACTATATGTTTTTATCATGATGTGGCGTGGCCGCGACCGCGTTGCTTCCATTACGAGTGCACACCTACATTTGAAATCGAACTTGAGCGCGCAAAAGACGTGAGCAGTCCCTTTAATGGCTTTATCATGTATAATGCTGACTCAATAGATTGTGTTTTCTTGATATGTTTTTGTTTTTATTCGTACACTTTACGCATTTGAAAATAACCTAAATAATGGAACGAAACGAAAATAAACCTATATGCGGTCCTACAGCCTATTATTGATTTGTTATATTGATTTGATAGGCTATTTGGGTTTTTTGTGTGTTTGTTTTAAAACGCCTAGATCGGCTGGACGAAAGTTAACCCATATTTCTGAAAGTAAAGAAGAATATACAGCCTGTATAAACGACAGCTTTTGTTAGGGTTTTTCATTATTTTTTTGTAGCGTGTGGTGTGGTCAGGTGCGCGATTATGATTGTCACTACAGACCTACAGAGCTCCTCACTTTGCATTTAAAAAAAATCACTTAATTTGCAAAGAATTGTATTATTATTATAGTTTTATGTATTTTTGATGTTTTTTCGTTGTTGTTTTATAAATGCTTAATGACAATTGTTAAAAAATCTTTTTTTCCGTCTTCTTTTTTTGGTTGACTAATCGCTGCGCAGAACAAGACTTTGGTCGACTAAGGATTTCTTTGGTTGACTACAGCCCTAATGCAAAAAGCACTTGCTCTGTGTGGCCTTATAATAGTGTAACGAAGTTATATTTCATCCTAACACAACAATAATTATATTGAACTATGTGGCATTAATTGTATTATATAATCCATATATAAAATTCTATAATAAAATGAGCTCATTGAAGTAATGAATCCATACACGAAATAATCCACGCAGTAGTGAATGAGACCCATTCTTTTTTTCTTCAGCAACCTCCATTCCCCGATGTTACCGGGCCGCTATGATTCATGGCTTTGTGGAAGAGCTTGTGGTGAATGAGGATCCAGAGTACCAGTGGATCGACCGTATCAGAACCCCTCGTGCATCCAACGAGGCCCGACAGAGACTCATCTTTCTCATGTCAGGTACCTATACACAAACAGTGTAAGACAGACCGAAAGATATACGTAGGAGATATGCATTGTTCCAATAGTTTTCATAAGTTGCTAGTAGGGGTGTAACGGTAGACGCATTCATACTGAAATATTTTGGTACGGGTCTTTCGTTTCGCTACACATGTGCACTGAATGAATACAGTCTTGTTTTAAACACTGCAAGTGTGGAACTTCTATGTGTGTGCAATGAGTTTCATGTCTCATTTGCACTTGCTTGCTGTAAACACCCGCTGATGACGGCGTAAATGACTGGTCATATTAGAGCATACAGCACTCGCATTAAACAAAGTTTAGGGGAAAGCAGAATTTATATCCATCAATAAACGTACATTAACCTAGCTGTCTGTTTTGTGCGTTGCTACTTTTAACAAACCAAATGGATTTGCCCAATATTATTGAGTATTTGCCCAATATGTCATTTCTCACACTTTTTCAGTGGAAACATTTGTCTAGGACATTTGTACTTCACAATATTGATCTAGTCTTATAATTCTACTTTAAGTTGCTTTGGCCAAGATCATGTTTAGAGACAACTTACTGTGTCACTGTGTGCAATCTGAGACGCTCCTGACAATATTTTCTTGGCTCGTGTGGTGTGTGTGTAAATGCATACTTGTTTCTGTTGCAGGTGAATTGCAGAGGAAGATAGGTCTGAAGGTGCTGGAGATGGGAGGGAATGCAGTGGTTGGGTACCTGCAGTGTTTTGATCTGGAAGGGGAATCAGGCCTAGTGGTTCGTGCCATCGGGACAGCCTGCACACTTGAGAAAATCAGCACACTCCCTGCCACAGCCACACTCCCCAGCAACTCCTCTCCTTCAAAAGACATAAAAGAGTAAGTGTCACAACACACAAACCACCTCTTTTCCAAAATCAAAGATACAGTGCCACTATTTATGCATATGTGCATGTTAGTATCAAGTCTTGCATTATTTTTCAAAGCTCCAGTCTGTAACTTTTTGGGTTAGAAATTATCCAAAATGACGTACGTAACCAGCCAGTGTTCAAAACTATCTGCTTGCCTTAGCTCGATTGAAAACGGTAAGCTTGTAATATTTTTTTTTAATTCAAGTGTTACTGGTGGATTTCCGCGGGAGATTCAAGCATGTCTGTGCGTCATTACGTCACGTCTGGACACATAAAGAAGAGTCTCGGCAAGTAGGCTATATTGTGTGAGAGGATGTTGGAGGTGGAGATTTATAGCCTTTTCTCACAGCACTTGATATAATTAAACTGATCAATTTGTTGGCTGATTCAGAAAGGTTCAAACAACAATCACCAGTGACAACTGGAGATTCACCCGTTGTAAAATGCAAAAGACTTCGTTTGGACTTCGGAGTGGCTAGAGAAAAAATAGACTGTAACCGGCCCATGCGAAAACAAGGATACATCTCTGAAGGACGTTACATGTAGTCACGCAATGCTGATGTTGACAGGGTTCCCACGGGTCCTTGAAATCCTTGAAAGTTTTTGAAGCAAGAAAAAGAAATACAAGGCCCTGGAAAGTTTTTGAAAAAAAAAAAAACATACATAGATACAGATCCTTGAAAGTGCTTGAATTTATTTTGTGATAGAAGTTTAAAAAAAAAAAAAATCCATATTATATTATTCCCGTCTGCTAATGTGTTATTTCGCCAACACTTCGTGGTCTATGCACACTAGCTATGCTTGATTATCGTTAGTTACGCACATTTACGCGGTACGTTAAGTGTTTCCCGCGTGGGGTACTTTGTTTTGTACGTTGCCTTGACGTTCACGCATGGATGAAACTACTATGATGGTACCTGAACGTTTATTGTTGGACACAACAAATGTGTCCCCACATTAAGTCATTAAATTTGAGGGTATTGGACCTGGAAAGTCCTTGAAAAGTCCTTGAATGTGAAGTTGACCAAGGTGTGTAAACCCTGTGTTTACATTAACAAATTGAGAACTAAGTAAAATTTGCACGGTTTGACGTGATATGATAAGCGGTCGTTAGATGTAATCAGTGCGATTTACTGCAATGCTTTTTTCCTTTAGTTGGTTAGAACAAAAGTAGATGTAACTTGTTCAGATGACACTTTCCGGAAAATTCTTATGTTGGTCATACTTCCAAAAAGTAGAATCTGCGATTCTGAATGACATTTTCCACACCGCACGGTGACTGACTGCGCTGTGCCGTGCCGAGGCACAACCCACGTAAAGTTTATAATTCTGCAAATAACTGCAATTGCAGATTTCGAACAGAGATGACGACAAAGAGGAAAAACTACTGACTGCAGCTTTAAAAAGATTTGGATGTTGTTGTATTGCTTTTCTTACAACTATCTCAGTTCATCTGCAGTACATTTGACTAGATTTCTTTTAAAATGAAAATATGTCAAGAATTGAATTTTTTTGTATTAGAAATGAATGTTTTGTACATAGGTTGTTATTTTAGAAATCAAAACACATTCATGCAGTTTTACACCCCTTTAATGAAATAAGAATTGAGGCTGTTTGTTTTGAATTTTCATTCACTTTACACTACCATTCAAAACTTTGGGGTCTTTTAGTCTCTTATGCTCACCAAGGCTGCATTTATTTGATCAAAAAGTAAAACATAAATACAGTAAAAACATTAATTTTGTGTAATACTGTTATAATTAAAAGTTTTCTTTTGGAATATATTTTAAAATGTAATTCCTGTGATCATTGCTCCTGTCTTAAGTGTCACATGATCCTTAAGAAATTACTCTAATATGCTGATTTGCTGAGCAGTTGAAATCAGTTGTGCTGCTTATTAGTTTTGTAGAAACTCTGATAGCTTTTTCTTAATTTTTAAATAAAGAATAGAAGGTTCAAAATTATAGCTTTTATTTGAAATATCATTTTTTTTTTATCAATTTAATACAACCTTGCTGAATAAAACTATTAATTTATTTTAAAGTAAATTTTATTAACCCCCAACTTTTGAATGGTAGTGTATCATGATTATGTTTGCATCTATTTGTTTAGCAGACATTTTTATCCCCAGCAACTTATCTAAATAATTTATAAAAATGTTCTAATATTTGGTTTTATTAAACAGGTATTAATGCAACACGAAAAATGGGAAAATGCTGTACAGTTGCTCACTGTTTTCTGATTTTATATTTATAAATGAGTATGAGGGTGTGTTTGTTTGTTTTATGAGTTGCTGTTTTATATTTTCTACAAAAATGCTTTCTCAACACACAAACACACCACAATCTTGTTCTCCCCTGCATGTCCTCTATCTCCCTCTTGCTCTCCCTCGCTGTCGTTCTCCTGCATGCTGCATCTCTCTTGCAGTAGCATGCGTTTGCTTTCGCCTGCTTTAAGATTAATTGCTGTACAGTTGTGCATTTCAGAACTAGCCGTGGTTTGCATCCGGAGTGCTGCCTTGAGTCTGTTGTGTTTTGTGTTTGTGTTGTCTTTCCAGTTGCTCTCTAAGGAGCTAAGAACATTCGAATGGCAGTGACTTGTCTAACTAGACAGCATTTTTTGTGCCGTCTAAGTAGTCAGCTCACTAGGTTTTAAAGGGATACTACACTTTTTTTGGAAATAGGCTCATTTTACCACTCCCCCAGAGTTAAACAGTTGGGTTTTACCGTTTTTGAATGTATTCAGCTGATTTTCTGATATTTAGAAGAATATCAGTAAACAGACAGTTTCTGCTCTCATTGACTTCCATAGTAGGAAAAAAATATACTATGAGATAGGGCTGGGTAATAAATATCGATTTCTCGATATTAATCGATTCTCATTTTACGAACCGATATCGATTCTTAAATCTCAAGAATCGATTAGTCAACCTGTTTCGTTTGAATGAATGGGACATTGTATCGCGGCTGCGTGCATCCAAAAAAACGCAATAATCTTTGTCCTTTGTTACTATTGATATGAAACAAAGTCTCAGTTTTCAAATTACGTCCATTTTCTTTAGAAATTCAAAAACATAAATAGCGTTTTGCCGTTTTGGCACTGTGGCGTGAGATCGCTCTGGCTCAGCTCAAGAGAAGCAGCAGCGCTGATCTCTCTTCCGGGTTAATAATACCACTTACAGCGCGAAATAAACATGAATGAGCATCTGAAAGTGTGTTAAAGATAGAGGACAACTTATCATTAGTCAGCTAGAAAAAATAATTCTAGAGAGGAGCATTTTGCTAAATATATACACCATATTACATATGCATATAATCTTAATGTTCTTCAATATTTAATGCATATTTGAATAAATCTGGCTAACATAAGTTTTATGACAGCCACCATTTAAATGTTTATATTTCATATAATCTTCTTATTATAAAATAAATAAAAGTGTAATTTAAGTGTTTGTATAGCTACAAAACAGTTCATTATTACCTTCATATTAGGCTAATGAAGCCTATAAGCTACAACTAGACTCCCATAGTTAATAGCATTTAAGAGATTTGATTCCCTTGAGAAAAATTGCCATTTATTGTAACTGATATCCAAAATAATCGATATTGAATCGAATCGAAATCGAATCGAATTGCAAGCTTGTGAATCGAAATCGAATCGAATTGTGAAATTTGTCTCAATACCCAGCCCTACTATGAGACCAGAAACTGTCTGGTTACTGATATTCTTCTAAATATCAAAAAATCGACTGAATACATTCAAAAACCGTAAAACCCAACTGTTTAACTCTGGGGGAGTGGTAAAATGAGCCTATTTCCAAAAAAAGTGGAGTATCCCTTTAAGAAACGGATTTCCTGTCGTTTTTTTTAATGCGGTCTGCCTTGGGTGTTTGCTTAGGGGTGGGAATCTTTAAAGGGTTAGTTCAGCCTAAAAATATAGCCATCATAGGCCACGTTAGAACTATTTTAGGTTTGTCCTTACGACATGAATGTGTTTACATTAATTTTGCGCCCTGCAGGATGAACACAAAGAAAGCGCACATGAGCCTTTGAAAGCAAACGTCTGCCAGTAATTGAGTTTCATGTATCGAATTTATGCTGAATTTCAAATGGCATTAATGATGAAAACACTGAAATGCTGAGAGAATAGTTTGTTTTGTCTCCCACCCCTATGTGTGCGCGTGCATGTTTTTGTCATGTCGATGTTATGTGTTACGTGCATCCATGTTCTCTGTGATTGTACTGTACACAGTAGGTGCATGTGTGTTTAATGTATGAAATATGGGTGAATGTGTGTGTAGCTCTCCGCAGGCTGCTCCTTCCACTCTCGGATGTCGTTCCACACACAGCAGTCCAGTTCACAGTGCGAGCAGTCGTCTTTCTCAGGGCTTCTCCGTTTCTGTGCCGACACTGCTGTTCGCCGGTATGAAACCCAGACACAGGAGCTCAGAAGCCCCCAGAGCCAGGCAGTGTAGGCAGGTACCCCACGACCCCCATGACCCTGCCACGGACCTCTCACCACCCCCTTGTTCTTCATTGGCAGACAGCTACGACATCACCAGACACCCCCCCCCCCCTCCCTTCAGCTGCCAAAGCAACCTCGTTTACAGCTTTAAAAACCCTCTGACCAATCAGTGAGCTGCATTCAGCTGTCACTCACGGAGTATATCCAATCAGAGCTGTGGGTTTAGCTTCTGTGTTTTTAAGTTGTGCGTGCGTACCTTTATTCACAGGCAGGGTTGTCGAATTTGACATTTTGGCCTTTGTAAAGGCAGTAGTCGACCCTTGTTATCAAAGCGTTGTGCTTTGGTTGGCTGAAACACGCTTCTTGCTCATCTCATTTGCTTTCTGCCTCTTTTTTTGGTTTTTTTACAGTGTTGGATTTTTTTTTTCCATTTATTTTTTCTATCCCGCCCACTACATCACGTGCTTTCCTGTCTCTTCTTGACATCCTCACACTCTACCCTTTCAGCAGCAAGCAGTCATCACTTTTCCTCCTTTCTTTCTTTACCTCTATTCCTTCTTCACACATAAACACACACGCATGCACACGCTCAAACACACGCACACGGGCACAGACCTCATGTATGACCCTGTGAGTCCGTGTGTGTTGATAGTGTGTGTTACTCCTTGCTCTGACAGGCCAGGTTTTGGGGAGGAGGGTCCAGGCGTCCCGTTGTCCTCAGGACCCCCCACCCCTCTGAGAGCACAAACCTTCTCCTCCTTCTCCCCCTCCAAGTCCTACAGTCGCCAGTCCTCCTCCTCTGACACCGAGCTCAGCCTAACCCCCAAAACCGGTAAGACCCGTCCCCACCTGACCTAAGGCACTCTACCAGACACTCTCTCTCTCTCCATGGGCTTTGATTTGAATCTTTATGAGTGTGCTGACACCAGTATCAAGGCCTAGAGGCAAAGGGTGTAGGGCACAGTGTCTCTGAATTTATTTTTGGTCTAGTTTTGTGTTTATTTATTTTATGTTTATTGTGTTGTCCCTCCATTATTTCTTAATCCGCATGTGTGAAATGTTTATTTTTATTTGACTCAAGGCTGTGATCTCGGATTTTGTACTTTTTTTTTTTTTTATCTTTCCATGGATTCAAACTGCCCAACTTTATGCTAAATACTCGGTTTGTTATTAATTGTTATTTATTAATAACAATGAATAAATAACAGTTACTTATTAATTGGTTAAATTTTAAAGGTTAAATTTTAAAAGTGATCGGTCAACCAAAATTGAAAGTTCTGTCATTTACTCACCCTCATGTCCTTCCAAACATGTATGACATTATTTCCTCCGTGTAACACACAAAAAAAATATATATTTTAAGAATTTTTATCCATGCTAGGGAAATCAATGGGGTCCAATGTTGTTTTGTTTCCCAACATTCTTCATAATATTTTCTTTTGTGTTCCACAGAAGAAAGTAAGTCACTTTTACAATCACATGAAGGTGAGTAAAGGCCCCGCTATATATAAAGCGAATATTTAGACCATACGTCGTCATGACGTCATTTAGACCATAATCAGACCAAAACAAAGTTCGTTTTGGGAATTTGAGAAACCGCTTGCCAAAGCGCTCTGACAGCTAAACACCTTTGTAGTACCATTGGTCCGCGGCGATTACGTAATTGGTGTGCGTGGAGGCTCCGCCTTCTTTCACGCTGAAGTCTTTTCTAGTTTATTTGGCCTGTTCAGTCAGCTGAGGTCAGACGTCCGTGAGTGAAAACATGAACACATTGGAGAGCTGCTTTATAGTAGAAAATGAAGTTGTACTTCTGATGAAACAAGACACTGACACTGTTTTAAATGGTAAATCTGCTTAATTTATCGTATAAAGTGCTATATAATTAACATAACGTGACTTTACTAGAGTGCCGAATTGCATAGCTTGTGCAGGTGCTTTTCTTATGCTTTATTAAAAAAATGCTGTTTTCTCAATTTTGATGTGTTGTTTATTTTGTTATTGAGAGGAAAGTGTGCAGCACATATTTACATATTCATCAAAACGCAGGTCTCAGCAGTCTAGGCGTTGTCGGATGTTCACGAACAGTATATCACTGGTCGTTTAGAAGTATTTCGAACTTCGTTTTAGCCCTAAACCCCCCTAAAGAACTTTGCACGAGTATATCAGGGCCTTAAATGATAACAGAATTCGAATTTTTGGATGGATTATCGCTTTAACATGAGGCCTCTGAAAGAGGTATTTTGTGAAGTAGATAATTGGGTGATCATGTGCTTGATTACAACAATGCTAGCACAGATGCGTAAATGTGCTTCAGTGATTTTCTGAAGGTTTCACAACTTAAAACATTTTTTTTGAAAAGCAAAGATGAGGTGTGCTTTTCTATGGAAGCTTGTTTCCACCACGGAAAAAAAATAAAAATAAATAAATAATAGTGACTTTATCTCAAAATTGCGAGATATGAAGTCAGAATTGTGAGAAATAAAGTCGCAATTGCGTGTTATAAAGTCAGAATTGCAAGATATGAAGTCAGAATTCTGAGAAAAAAGACAGAATTGCGAATCAGAATAGAATCTTTTTTTCTCACAATTTCGAGTTTACATCTCGCAATTTTGACTTTATAACACATAATTGCGAGTTTATATGTCGTAATTCTGACATCTTTTCTCAGAATTGTGAGATATAAACTCGCAATGGGCTTTATGTAGGGTGACCACCTGCTAATAAGCCCAAGGGGGGACAAGGGGTATGTTTCTGAGGGACAATGTGGGACACTGCTTGGCGCGGCGGTGCCCCCACTCCACGGGCAGACTCTGATAGTGGTTTACCCATATCTAGAATTGTTACTATTGCCTTACTGTTTGTACATGAATAATTGTTAAAAGAAAAAGCACATACCTGCTCATTAGCACATACATTAATAATGCCCTATTCCCTAAACATGTGTAATTGCTGATATATGCTCATGAATAGGCCAACCAATATTTTAAACATTCAATGAATTGATAGATGCACTTCCACTTACGAGTTACTTTAGCTATTTAATTTTATTTATTTTTCATTACAATTAATTCACTTTAAATAAATAAAAAAATAAAATTATAGGATTAACAGGAATTATAGTTGCTCAACACCACAGGAACAGTTTTTAAAAAAAGTCGAAAAAAAGTCTAAACTCACAGCTCCAGAGGTTCACGGAACGACAAGGTGTGCTGCCATGACAACAATGAAAAAGTTGACATCAACCTAGTCAGCAGGTCACGTGGGAGTGGCAACCAGTCTTGGGGAAGTTCTCACTTTCTGAACTAGTTCAAAGTTCAGTTCACACATTTTAAAATGAACTAGTTCAGTTCAAAGTTTGCACAGAAATGTAAGATTTCTCCCATCTTCACCGACCTCGTTATAAAATCCGTTTAAATTATCATATGACGCCTTTGTCGACGGCGGCCGCGGTGCGACACTGGTGGCTTGTGTTGCCAGATTGGGTGTTTTTTTCACTACATATTAAGCCCTGTTTACGGTGAGTTTTAGCCGGGTTTTCGCCTGGAAGGCTCTATAGAAATCTGGCACCCCATTGAACGAAGTTAAACTGAGAGAGCGTGCGTTCACAGACACCAGAATGAACGAGTTCACACGTTAATCAGGACAGGCAGTAAAACAATACGTTCAGTTCACCCAAAATATGAACGAGTTCATGAACGTGAACGAGTTCAGGCACAACGTTTGGCTGCCTGGGTCTCGAGGATATAGACTGACCGACCTTTTTTTTTTTTTGAGCAAGCATTGATTATGCGTGACACGGTCTCAATTTGCGGGACGCATGAATTGGGCTTCAAACGCTGTGCGCGCACGCGCTACGCGGGACGGGTGGTCACCCTAGCTTTATGCCCAGCTGCACTACTTCCTGAACTTCAGCCAGCTCCCTTGTTTCCTGTCTGCCATTATTGGCCAAATTGATTAATTCAGGTGTGCTTGTCCTCAGTAGTCAAGGCAACAATAATCAGACACACCTGAATTAATCAAGTTTGGCCAATAATGGCAGGCAGGAAACAAGGAGCTGGCTGAAGTTCAGGAAGTAGTGCAGCTGTGCATATAGCCTATTGCGAGTTATCAGGCCAATTCTAAGGGGGAAAAAAGACTAACTTTTTTCCCCCCTCAGAATAGTTTAAATCTCACAATTCTGACTTTATATCATGCATTTCTGACTTTATAACATGCAATTGCGACTTTATATCTCACAATTCTGACTTTATAACATGCAATTGCGACTTTATATCTCGCAATTCTAAATAATGATGTCATAAAAAGTCGCAATTACCTTTTTTATTTTTCATTCTGTGGTGGAAACAAGCTTCCATACTTTTCCGTGTAGAAACCCTAATTTACAGAAACCTGATCATCTAAATTCATTCAACAATATTCATTTTTTTATTGTAAAATGCCTAAAGATTGTCTCCTTTCCTCTTAAATCACTTAAAGCATCCTGTGAAAGAGTAAGCAAACAATGATTCAATGTGCACATGAAACAAAAGGGCAAGGTGTATTTATGAATATTGTGTATATTTTACCTTCATCCTTTTCTCTCCTCTGTTGTACATTCTTTATAAGTTTTACATAAAAAAACATTGACATTTATGAAATGTTGCTGTATCCTAGTCTTTTAGTGTTTTCATGTGAAATGCAATAATCTATTTAAGCAAATTTACCTTAGTGTAGAGTTATTTCGAAATAAAATGTTTCGAAAAGGTTTGAACTTCATGTTTACCCAAATATGAAAATGTTATTTTCTCACCCTCATGTCGTTCTACGTTTCCATACAACATTTTAGTTTATAGTGACCATGTCTGTCAAGCTAAAAAAGAAAATCGCCACTAGAAAACATACCAATCAAAGTCTTAAGTGATGATCCATAGAGGGAGTCAAATCAAGTCAGACTATAAGATCTGAAAAGGGACTACAGAAGTCATTCTGTCGGAGATTTGGGATGAACTGTATACTGTCAAAATCAACCTGCTGGAAATAAATTCCTGGGAAACTTTTGACTTTCTGACCTTTTTATTTATTTATTTATTTATTTTTACCTCCAATCAGTTTGCATCCCTGTCTTTCTGAGTTCCTCTTTCTTTTTACATTTCAGTCACCCCCCCCCCCCCACCCCCATTTTTTCCTCATGTGATGTCTTCATACCATCCTTCCAAAACTCTTCTTCTCTCTCATTCTTTCTCTGTCAGCGAGGATATTTCTGTCTCCCAGTACTCCCGCCCTTGAGTCTGAATCATCATCCCTCCCCTCTGTCCATCTGCCCCATCACTTTCGGCCAGGGATGGCCTCCTGGAGTTCAACTCCTCCCCCACTCCATATCAGCCAATCAGACACAGCCATGCTGAGAAAGAGCGTGTCTTTCAGTGAGGAACTGCTGCTGGCGGCCTCTGGTAGGACACACCCATTGCTGCCCCTGTGGCCTTTGACCCTTGGTGTGGGGATTGCATCCAATGTGACCACACCAACCGCTGTGCTGCCCCCTGGCAGAATAACATGCCTGTCTCTCATTTGCCCACATTTTCCACAAATGCACTTGATGGAGCAGTGTGGTTTAATTTCTTTTGAGCACTCTGATTTAACAAAAGCCCACTTGCATGTTTTTTCAGCCTGACTGGAAGTTAGATTCCTCCACCAATGGAAGAGCAAACAAGAAAAGCAAACCACTGGCCCTCAATCATCTGTCTGGTTCCATAAAATCTCATTTCCTAGTGCCTGGGCTCTGAGCTTGTGTGTCTGAAACTGTTTGTTAATTGTTTTAATCTGTCCAAATGTGATGACTAGATAAAGTTTCCAAGCTAGTGAATGAGTAAAGTTGAAACTGCTTGTGATGAATGTTATTTCTTAAAATGTCTTAAGACTCTGAATGCTTTCAATGGGTTTGTATTTGTTTCTTTAAGCGTTTATCCTACTAATGCAATTTTTACGTTTTTAGAATATAATGTTTGCCTTGTGTTTTCAAAATGGATGTGAATATATCTAATTCAAGATGAAATTCTTTATATTAGACCACTGCTCTACCTAATAGAGTGTTGAAAGTCACTTATTGGCTATCAAGGCGCCAAATTAATTAAACTACCGTTCTAAAGTTTGGGTTCAGTACGTGATTTAGTTAAAGAAATTAACACTTTAATGGAGCAAGGACCTTTTCAACTGATAATAATCAGAAATGTTTGCTGAGTAACAAATCATATTAAAAAGATTTCTTAAGGATCATGTTGACACGGAAGACTGGAGGTATGATGCTGAAAACTCGGCTTTAACATCACAGGAATAAATCGCATTTCGAAATATATTACAATAGAGAACAGTTTGAAATTGTAACATTCCACATTATCGCTGTTTTACTGTATTTTTTGATCTTGTCGATCCAAAACTTTTGAACGGTAGTGTGTTAACTATTTTTGCATGCTCATAATTTCTTTATTTAGGTTTTCTGGTCAAGCCTAGGTTAAAAGTAGGTTACTATATAAAAAAGTTATATATGCTCCACATAAGAGTATAAGCAGCACATAAGAGTTAAATAACTAAATGTAGGCCATAAGGCTCTTCTACAGTATATCAATTTCCTTTTCGCTTAAAAATATGCAGATATAAACGAGTAATTTGTTTACATGACAAGAATTCACAATATTATTTCTAGAATTACTAATAAATGCTATTTTAATTCCTATAAGATTATTCATCTGCATATAAACATAGTCATAGTCACACAGAAGCGGTGAATGTACAGAATATGAGTGCATGAGATATCATAACGTTCTTTATTTGCTTTTGAAGTGAAGTATCTTTTGCCATTTTTCATTTCCCATGAATGAAATTTCCCTCTTTTCTCCATCAACAGGAATGGGAAGTGGCGGCAGTGCAGGGAAGGAGGCGGGGCCTCTTAAAGCTCTTCTGAGGCAGCAGACCCAATCAGCACTGGAGCAGAGAGTAAGACAAAGACAATATATTTACATGTATTTATATATTCATGATGACAAAAAACTGGTGATTATGAGAATTATGTTTCTCCACTCTTTCGCTCTTTCACTTGGATTCCAGGGGGTTTCATCATCCTCTGAAGCGTTTATTAGGACAGGGGTATGTCTGGAGAGGGCATGCCGAATGTTTCTGGTTGTAGAATCTTTCGTTTATCTTGTTTCCCATACTCCTACCTGTTTGAGAACTTTGAACTGGAAGACAGCATCTCCTCTACTGTCCTGTTGACATCATTATCAAACCAATGGCACATAAGTTTTGTGACTATTGGTTTGGGCGTTATGTATCCATTTACATGGAGAATGTTCTAGAACCTCTGACTGGTGCTAGGAAGCTCTCATGTTTACCTGTACGTCACAATTTTGCTGTGATCTTTGTCTGGTTTTGTTCCAGGGGTGAAATGTCTTGTGAAATATTGAAATTATGATTAATGTAGCCTAAATGAAGAGCCGGAGTTTTTGAAGCCTGTGTTTTTACACTCATATGGATGAGAAAAAAACAGGTCCTGGTAACAATTTAGTTCAGGCTTTTTTATCAGGACTTGGATATTCATTATGCATTTAAGTGGTATGTAAGTTAAGTAAATATAAGGGCCGCCATATGCGTTTATATGCATCTTGACTGAGGACCACTTTTTAAACCACTTACATCTACTAAGTTCTCATGTATTGCACCCCGCAGAGTCGTTACCCAGTTAAACAGCCTGAAGTGTCAGAATCTCTGTATTTCTGCATGAGTATTGTGTTGTAATTGCTAAATATGGAAAATGTAATGGCACGACCCGCAGGTTTCAATTTCTGTGCTGTAAAAAATCTTCAGCTGTTTGTGAAGATTTCATTACAGAAGTGCACCTCTCTTCGTTACATTTGCTAGAATGCCAGTGGGTCACCTGGGTCCGGTCTGTATGACCCCTCCATCACTGTTCTTTGTCTTTCAGGAATATCCTTTCTTCACGTTGACCTCCTTTCCACCTGGATTTCTCCTCCACTTGGGGGGCGTGGTCAGTGCACGCTCAGTAAAGCTTCTGGATCGAATTCACAACCCAGGTAAGATGGCTCGTATTACACAAGCACAAACATAAACAAATTCCCGCAACACACCAAATATATGATACATGAACATAATTTCAAACAACAATAAACTTTACTGTAACAAGTTCTGGGGCTGGGTTGAGAATATTGATTTATCGCGTGAATAAATCTTCACTGAACGTTATTTGTAGCACACCTCCCATTCAATAAATCACAACAATAGGCTTAATGTTTTACTTTGATATGAGAAAGTCTCAGTTTTCAATTAATTAATTTAATTACAAAATTCAAACAATAAATGCCACTTTGGAGCACTTTAATGTGGCATGACAGATTGACGTAGCCACCTCAGTTTGTAGCCACCTTCCTCTTTACTACTAGTTAGCATACAGCCTGAAATGAACAGGTTTGTTGAAAAATACAGTGCAACTCAGTGTAATCTTGCATCATGTCTCATGTAATCACTCAGTGTTTTAACTATGGAAAGATGGCTATAAAACAACAAACGATATGTCTTGTAATGTTGCATTTACCTCAGGAAAGCCATTCAGTGTTCATTGTTTGTTAGTCAGCTAGAAAAAATAGCTCTGGACAGGAGCATTTTACTTATTTTATACACTCACTTAAAGGATTATTAGGCACACCCGTTCAATTTCTCATTCGTGCAATTATCTAATCAACCAATCACATGGCAGTTGCTTCAATGCATTTAGGGTTGTGGTCCTGGTCAAGACAATCTCCTGAATTTCAAACTGAATGTCAGAATGAGCAAGAAAGGTGATTTAAGCAGTTTTGAGCGTGGCATGGTTCTTGGTGCCAGACGGAGTATTTCACAATCTGCTCAGTTACTGGGATTTTCACGCACAGCCATTTCTAGGGTTTACAAAGAATGGTGTGAAAAGGGAAAAACATCCAGTATGTGGCAGTCCTGTGGGAGAAAATGAAATGTCTTGTTGATGCAAGAGGTCAGAGGAGAATGGCCCGATAGAAGAGCAAATTTGACTGAAATAACCACTCGTTACAACCGAGGTATGCAGCAAAGCATTTGTGAAGCCACCACACGCACACCCTTGAGGCGGATGGGCTACATCAGCAGAAGACCCCACTGGGTACCACTCATGTCCACTACAAATAGGGGAAAGAGGCTAGAATTTTCAAGAGATCACCAAAGAGCTCAAATTGTCCAGTGAAGACTGGAAAAATGTTGCCTGGTCTGATGAGTCTGGATTTCTCTTAAGACATTCAGATGGTAGAGTCAGAATTTGGCGTAAACAGAATGAGAACATGGATCCATCATGCCTTGTTACCACTGTGTAGGCTGGTGGTGGTGGTGGTATAATGGTGTGGGGGATGTTTTCTTGGCACACTTTAGGCCCCTTAGTGCCAATTGGGCATCGTTTAAATGCCACGGCCTACCTGAGCATTGTTTCATGTCCATGTCCATCCCTTTATGGCCACCATGTACCCATCCTTCCAGCAGGATAATGCACCATGTCACAAAGCTCGAATAATTTCAAAATTGGTTTCTTGAACATGACAATGAGTTCACTGTAGTAAAATGGCCCCCCAGTCACCAGATCTCAACCCAATAGAGCATCTTTGGGATGTGGTGGAACGGGAGCTTCGTGCCCTGGATGTGCATCCCACAAATCTCCATCAACTGCAAGATGCTATCCTATCAATATGGGCCAACATTTTTAAAGAATGCTTTCAGCACCTTGTTGAATCAATGCCACGTAGAATTAAGGCAGTTCTGAAGCAGAAGGGGGACAAACACAGTGTTAGTTTGGTGTTCCTAATAATCCTTTAGGTGAGTGCACACTATATTACTTAGATATAACATACTATGTGTGTTTTGAGTTAATATGTTATGAAATCAAGTTACGACAGTCATCATTTAAATGTTTATATTTCAAAAAATGAATTGGAGTAGAAACAATTCTATAATTAAGAAGTTATCTTGATTAAAATAAAACTGCCTTATGTGCAAATTAAAATGTTTGTGTACAAACCAGTTATTCATTTTAACCTTAAATATAATGTACCAGGTTTCCTGTAAAGTTTACTGCATTAGTTGAGAGAGATTTTTCCTTGAACAATTGACGTTAATCTGAACCTGATCTATATCCAAATAAATTGATATAAAATTAAATTGAATCGAGATCAGAATAGAATCACAAGCTTGTGAATTGAAATTAAATTGTGAAATTTATGTTCGTACCCAGCCCTAGTAAGAACACGTACAGCAGGCATATTCGTGAGGCAGTTAGGAAGTATGCATGTTGTGTGCATGGCTGTCGTTGTATTTACAATTTCAGTTTGTTGTATAGGTAATGTTCTGCATCACGTATACCATTTTCTTGGCCTTTAGTTTGTCCTCTGTAGCAGGGCCTGAATTTCGTTTTGGACAATGGGGGTAATTCCTCCCTTTGGCGACTTACGGGGGGGATTGTTTAATTTGAGGGGAAAGTTGGGTGGGGGAGGCATTTCAATTATTTTATCTAAATCCTAAATGTATTTGTGTTTTTACAATGAGGTAAATTTTTAACGCAATAGCTTACACACACAGCACAAGTAAGGTTGGTTTTACAAACAGTCAGTTTAAAGTACAATAAGAACAATAAATTACAAGCTGTAGCACAAATACATATAATAGAATAATGATGAATGTTTTTTTAGGTAGGTCTAACATTAGTATTCAGGTACAGAAATACTGCAGAAATTCAACAAAGTAATTAAATGTAAAATAACACTGTAGACTTTAATACTGATTAATACTTAAATTGAAAGTTACAGAAGTTATTCAGTCAAAAGCAGTATGATTTTTATTTGCTTGCTTCCCTCAAATACAGTGTTACTGTTACATACTGTTACACGTTTACGTTCACTGATGACATAACTGACTTTGGAGAAAGAAGACGCCAAACTGCTGAATCGCTGATTTGATCTGATATAGACCCCTTTTCAGTTGGTAAACATGGTGACGTTTTTATGTGGGCGGAGCTTAGGTGGAGGCAGAACGATCCCTCTGGCCCTTTCAGTAACGCTAGTTAGCAATTTTTATTAGCTTGTTTTTTAACAATGACTGGAGAAAATCAGATTTTATCTTAATGTGTAAGGTCACTCACTGTCCAGGACCGCGATTGTTTTTAACGGACAGAACTAGATTGGCCGACCCGTAGCCGCCTACACGCTCACTCAATGAGTGGACGATCTGACAGGATTAGGGCTGAACGATTTTGGAAAATAATCTAATTGCGATTTTTTTAACCAATATTGCGATTGCGATTTAATATGCGATTTTAAAAAAAAAAAGTCATTTACCTTCTGTATTAGTCGAAAAAAGACAAGCAATAAATCATTGTACAGTAGGGATGGGAATCTTTAGATAGCTCATGATCCGATCTACTTTTTTTCTTATTAATTAATCTTAATAACTCTTAAAATATGTATTTAATTAAATGTGTAAAAACACATACTTTAAAAAATAAATATAAAAAAAAACATTTAATTAAACCAATTACATGTTAAGAATTTTAAATAGGCTATATAAAATAATATAGCTTCAAAATATAAAAGCTAGTAAATAAAGAGAAACAAAAAAAAAACATTACAAGCAATAAACAAAGAGTGGTCTCAGTATTTAAAAGTAGGCTGTCTGAATGTTTATCATTCAAGAGCTGGAGTGATTTCCCCTCAGTTTAGATACGATAAGCTGCATTCACACTAATGCATATATCTCTTTTGAAATTGTAAATGTGGTTTGTCCTGTTGGTTTAAGATATAACTGACCGTGTTTACATTAATTTCGCGTCATAAAAGCATTTTGACATGCAAGTACATTTACTAATGAGTCGCTCACGGCCGCATGCACGAGCGCTCTTCACAAAGCACGCGTTAGTATTTTAAAATGAAAGCAGCCTTCTCAGTGATTTTCATGGTTTTAACATATAAGCCAACTGCATTCCAAAAGACATAAATAATGCCTCTGTGAAGCATTTAAAAGGAAAATTCCCGCGGGAGAGAACGCGCACTGCAAGAGTAACTTTATAACATCAAGCAAAGCGGCAAAACCTGTTCAATGAAGCCCGCGAATGTCCTTGTAATTTGGTTCAATCCCGAACTTTATGAAATAACGTTACTATGTTTTGGAAGGTTCGAGCGGTGTCGTGTGTGTGAGTGAGGAAGAGAGAGAGCGAGAGAGAGAGAAAATAGAAGCAAGCAGATTCAGAACACGATTCGTTTCTAAAGCACGCGCAGCGTCATCACGCATCTGTGTTTAAAAACTAAGCTCATACTCGATTCTGAAATTCTCTGAATCGATCCAGGATTGTTGAGGAGAGGAGAGAATAAATAGCACAATAAACTGTTCTTTTCTGAACGCCAGACCGCGTAGCGTGGCAAGCTGATGCTTTATCTTGCAGACTGCTTTTCTCTCGCGTGTCACGTGACCAATGTAATCGCAGCTCTTGCAATTAGAAAATCGCGTTTCATCATATCGCGATTTTATCGCAAATGCAATTAATCGTTCAGCCCTAGACAGGATTAATGTTACGTTACCTCGGTTGAGTGGCCTGACTTCTACACCTACCGTATAGAGAAACCGATCATAAAGAGAAACTGAGGGCATATAAATCTTTAGATGCCTATAACTAAGTTATGTGCTGAATGGTCCTGTACAAGACGTGTGTGTATGATCCACAGTTCTGCCGAGCCAGGGCAGAGAAGACGATAATGTAAAGAGTGTCATGACGGTGCGATTTTAATCATGTGAATATTTTCTAGAAATAAAAAATCCAGATACAGCATATTCATTTTTCATTGATACTTGCACCAAACAACACAATAAGATGACATTTAAAAATAATAAAAGTAATTTAAGCTCCTTATTATGTAGCCGAATCTGTGCTGGTTTGCATTGGCCGCCTCCAGTTTTCACTTTGTTTTGCCTCCAGCTAGCGCTGTGACGTAACTGTGACGTCGGCGCAAAAGGGGTCTATTCAGTGTGGATTAATTTATTCATCTAAACTTATGAGAAGTTCAGAGTAAAACTACCTGCAATTCCGTGCCGAAATTCAGGCCCTGTCCAGCATATGATGCTCTATTACTTCTCTTTGCTTATAGAAGATTTTGAGACATCCATCTCCCCTGAACATTTATTTTTGCCTGTTGCTTTTTTCCACATGCAAAAATAATTACTTTTTTTAAACCTGCACATACCCTTTCTAATCTGTACTAACATTGCATTATAGGGGATGTAAATATTGTCATTGATGCAGTTTAAAAATTCAAATAATTGTTTTGTAAGATATTTTAATTTCGATCTCTGAAGGAAGGTTCTGGCAAGGTTCTCATGGGGACTTAGAAAATGCAAGAAAACGCAAATGCTATCTGAATTTGCAATTGGGTACCAACATTTGTACCACCACATCTTCAGAGAGTTTGTAGTGCTGTTTTACTCACTTGATTTCTCCAGTTATGACCTAAATAATATTTAATTCATGGTGCATTGCATAAAACAATAAATTCTTGTCAGGGCGAATTTTTACATCCTTGTTGCATGATACTTACTTTTTTTTTATAGCATAATTCTCATTCTCATTCACTCTATCATCAGTATGACCGTAACTTTTGTCACCTTTTGTGAGGTTGCCCACTGCATTGATCTCTTATTGCATGTTTAAAACGCGCATGTATTCGACCCATTACTTACTAATTTACATTTCAAATGCTGACGTGTTTCCAAATTAGGTATCACACAGAGAAAGTGTAATTAAAAGGTAGAAAACTCTAATTAAGCTCTAGAGTGCAGAAGGGTATCTGTTGCTTTATTTTCTTAATTATAACGTATAGATGACTGCAAACACTTTTTTTGTTTTACTTTATCAACTTTATTAATCCCAGAAGGGGCAATTAGTTAACACACAAACACCCACAATTTTCATTGAACAAAATACAACAGAAATGCATCTACAACTACATATGTGTATGAAAGTTTAAGTGTGTGTGTGCGCATTAATTAAAGCATGGTTTGGTTGAAGGAGCTGCTCATGTAGTTTTTATTGTAGATGTGCTGATTTAGAGCCTCTGACGTAGTGCTGCTGCTGCATGTCTCTCTCTCTCTCTCTCTTCCTTCCTTCACCTCTTTTTTCCTTGATTCTCTGTATTATTCCTCTCTGTGATTCTGTCCATCTCTTCTCTCTTGCTCTCGTTCTCGTGGCCACCCTCTCAGATAACTTTTGTCTGACTTTGCAGTTCCTGTGGAGTGGTGTTGTCCAGTGTTGTGTTCTTGTTTGTAGTTGGTGTTTTGGTTTTCTTTTTCTTTTCTGCTCTCTCTCTTTCTCTCTTTCTCTCTCTCTCTTTCTTTTTCTCTTCACTCTTTTAACCGATCTACTAATGTGGCGATTTGGCTCAGCCTTGGGTAACACCAGATCATACAAACTGCTAGACTGGAATAGTTTCACTGCAGGTACTACCCTACCCTCAGTCCTGCTTTACACACACACAAACAAACACACACTTATACGCAGCCCCTGGCAGCTCAGCTGTTATGTAATTATCTAATGATTGAATATATATTATCAGGTTTCATGTAGTATTGTGTTTTGAATATTTTCCATTAATAAATAATAGAGTGATAATGCTTAAATTGATAGTTTACCCAATAATGAAAATTCTGTCATTATTTACTCACCCTGTTTTACTCAACACGTATGATTTTCTTTCTTTTGAGGAAGTAGGAACACCAAAAGAGTTATCCAGCCGAATGTTCATGCTCTCTTTAAAATGAAATAGTACCCAGAATTCACTGAAAATAATTCAGACTTGGCATATAAGTACATATTGCAGTAGATTTCATATCATTAGGCACTTTCGCATTGGGTAGTTATAGGAACTTTGCTAGTTTCATTCGCAACGGCAGTAGGAACTCTAAAGTGACGTTAACCGGCAGACTGTGACGTCATTTAAGCAGGGATGTGATTTTTCCGGATTAATCTGGAATTCCGGATTTTCCGACCTGAAAATGTGACCTACGTGAATCATGCAGATCTGTAAAAAAAAAAAAAAGAAAAAAAAAGAGGGGGACGGGTGTCGGCAGCGGGAGTGAAAAGGAGAGAATATGAGGACATAACCCATAACTGGCTGACGTGCGTACAGAAAGTTCCTTTCAAAGTATCAACAAGGACGTATTTGCGTTCAGCCAGAGAATGTCTAATTGGTTCTGCTTGTTCACCTGCTCAATTTCGTATCTCAGTCGCTCTCGCGCTGGTATTGTTGTCAGTTGACAAGAACATCACAGTTAGGTCACCAGGGCTGGGCGATATATCGATATATTTCAAATTTGCGCTATGATCCATTGCTCCAAGCAAGCTCCTGACTGCTTTTGTAGAAATATGTAGCAGCTATATCGTGCATTCTGTCAGTTGCAGTTCTGACACCTCCGTCTCAACAGCATATTAATGTACAACGCGACAAATACTCGCAGAGGAACGGCTACATCAGTTCAGTGAGTTCACAAAAGTTAATTTGCATGTGCTTTAAGGCCTTGCCGGTTAAGCATGTCATTCACTGCTGATGCGCTCTAAACAGTCAGTAATAAAATAACAAATATTTAAATTACGAGCAATAGCACAAATAAATACATTAGGACAAATATATAAATGAAATAAACAGTGCTCTTCACGTTTTTTAGTTTTCGTGTACATAAATTGAATAAAATAATCAAATGTAAAATAACATTGGATAATATTCTGTATAAATAAAATATAGATTAATCATTATTAAAGTTGCAAAAGCTGTTCAGTCAAGAGCCATGTGCGCTTTTTCTTAACGTTAAGCAGCAGGAATATTAGGCTGCCGTCACTTTAAGACCTAATGCAGAGATCCAATACACTGTTTTTCTATTCTACTGCACTACTTTTCCATTGTCTATCAATGTAAACACAAGCTAGACGCAGTTTAAACATTGCGCTTGCATCTTGCTGAGTCTTCATTCTAAAAACGTGACGAGCATCGTTCACGCTGGCCCTGGGCCATCGGGCAGTCCTTATTGTTGAGCCCTGAGACTTACAAGTTATGCTCTTATATGCTACATTAAATATAACACAATGTGCCTGGACATATTTAGCTGTTTTTTACATTCGTGGAGTAAATATATGTTAGCTTTGTATTTAACAAATTAAGTGTGTTGGTGTTTAAGGTAACGTTCACTTAAGTCACTGGTACTGTAGTTCCTATTTTGCTGGGTTTTACCTTACTCTGAAGTAGGAGCTTATTCAGTCCCTCCAAAAGATGTTCCTATAATTAAAATTTTTCCCAGTTCTTGGGTGCGAACACGACAAAAAGCGCATGTTTCCGCCAAGACAGTTGATTTTTTAATGAATAAGACTGATTTATTCCATGGAATGCAAAAGAAGATTGTAGGAAATTCATACATGTTTCGAACAACATGAGAGTAAATAAATGACAACGTTATAAAATTAGGTGAACTTTTCCTTTAATATTTGTTAAATATTTCTATGCCATTCATATTCAAAATCTTTGCTCATTGATTTTGGTCAAGAGTGATTAGTTACAAATACATTTAAAATGTGTAAAAATAATCATTTATTCTTATGTTCTATTCTTTACATGCAAAATCTAAAATATATACACAGACTCAAAACTCATATAAACTAATGCTTTTTCTCATTAGTGAGTGTTGCATGAGCTGCCATGCGCTGTGCTTCTGAATGAACGTGTGTCGGGCAGCTGTTGCATGCTTTAGATGGATGTGTGGCTGTTCTCTGCTTTGGCCGATCATTCCTTGATCTGCTCTGACTGCGCTTCACCTGACTCTTACCCAGCGTCCACTGCTCCCTGATCACATGACCACTTCCAGAGAAGTGGACTCAGGCTATGTTCTACTTTCAGTCATGAGACAATGAGATTGTCTCGTGACCTCTGTGTGCTTGGCAGTGCTGGTTCCTCTGTGGTCATTGTTGCTTCCTGTACTGAAGTAAAAAGGATTCATACATTATGGATTATGATTGTGTCAGCTGATATAACATGTGTTCTAATGATATTGATTTGTAGTTATTGTCTGGGTTCGTACTTTTCAGTAGGGGATTTTTAAAATGTATTTAAAGACTTTTGGTTTCTTGACTGAATATTTTTGATATTTTTCATTAATGTGTTTTTTTTTTTTGTGACTATGGAAATTGCAAAAAGTTTTATATTGCTCAGGAATTAGAACAGCTGGCAGCAGAGTCCAAAATTAATAATATTTTTTTTGGTAAAAATTGGTTTTGGTGAGTAAATATAGTCTGACCTTCATGATCCAAGCAATGTACACGAAACATATACAGTTGGCCTGGTTTCACAGAGAGGGCTTAGATAAAGCCAGAATTAGGCCTTTAGTTCAATTAGGACATTTAAAGGGACACTTCACCCATTTGCATTAAGCTTTGTATCTTCAGAAACCCAGTCATATTTTTGAATGATCGTGGTTTATTCATCCAGAGATGGGAGAAATAAGGATTTAAGTGTTTTACTTCTTGCTTATTATGATGTAAAAATAGTCATTTTTTGTGTCATAATAAGCAGGAAGTCACATTTCATTAAAAAGTGTAGAGACTACAAACATTAGCTCATTATTATTCAAGGGTGTGGGACCCACTCACCCTACAGACCTATTACAGATCAGTGGGTGGGACTTCACTTGCAGATACTGAATAGGGATCGACCGATATGGATTTTTTAGTGCCGATACCGATACCGATTTTTTTCCCATCAGCCTTAGCCGATGACCGATACGGGCTGCCGATTTTCTTGAGCCGATATTTGGAGCCGATACATTTTGCTCCCTCAATTTACATCATAAAAATGACATGACGTTAAGAAATGTTACAGGTCTCAATTTAATAAAAGTAACATTTAACTAACTTCAAAAATTAATATTTAACAAATAGTAAAAAAATATGAGGTAGAACAAGAACAAGTAGATAAACAATTGAACAAATATTAAAAACAAAGTAGAACAAAAAAAGTTCAGTGCTGAAAATGAATATTTAAGCTTAAATTAAATAATTACACTATTGCACACAGTAGCAACCAGCATAATAAAGTGCACAGTGCACACTGTACTTCATTTTAAAAGAAACGAACTATGTACTGCCATGGTTTCATTTTTTTCTACATAAAATAAAATGAGCATGTCTAGTCTGTAATATCACTGCGATGGCGAGGGACACACCACACGCGTCCAAACCTCAACCAGGTGGGCGCTGAATAAATATCCACAAAAAGCACAGAACAACGTTGGCATTACTTAATCCTATGACCAGTGTTCATAACAGCTACCGTACGCATACTAGGGCTGTCAAAATTGCTCAAATGGCGTTTGCATATTCCCTCTAAAAAACATATTCGAACATCCCTTTGCGCGTTTTGTTATTGACGCGCATTACGTCAATAACAGGACACATTAATACAAAGAGACATAACTACTAGTATTAGATAGTTTATTTGAGTTTAAACATATTTGACAACGTATTAAAAAGCAAGTAAATCAACTAATGGCCAAGACCGCAGAGCTCACTCTGTCTCGCACAGGCACTCTCTCTCTCGCCCTCACGCTCTCTGCGCGTCGGTTAAATGATCAACAAACAAATGTTCAGTGCTGATCAAGAGTTTTGTGCAAGCAATTTAAGGTTGCGAGTCGCGACTCTTGTCCCAAATATTGCAGGCTTCATTCAGTGATTGAAGTTTCACAGTATATAACCGACAGTGAGCGCTCCGAGCGACCTGTGCAGCTGTAGTAGTCTGCAACCGCGGGCGTGTTTTTCCACATTCAAATATTAATTTTCACCTTCAAAATTAATAAATATTCGAATGTAGAATATTCATAGACAGCCCTAATGCATATACTGAACGGATAGCCTACACCTTAGCTATTTGCAGCTCCCTAATACAATGGCAAGCAGTTAAGTTTTATAGACGAGGCATTCGCGTTTTCCATTTGGACCCACAAACTTGCTTAGTTGCAAGCACATAACAGTTATAGGGCGACGGGTTTCCATTTTCAAAGTGTTTGACAATATTTCAGCAGTCAAACATAAAAGATCCTTTGAAAGTTTAAGTTACCATTCTCGTGAAGAGCAGGTTGCACTCTGCTAGTGGGGGAGGGCGGGGCACGTGAACTGCAGCATCTCCAGCAGCACGGAGCTGCCCGTGGCCGCCTGTCTATAAATAACGCCGGAAAAAAAAAAAAAAAAACTATCGGCGAACGCGCAGCGGTATATCGGCCGATTCCGATACACGTAAAAACCTCAAATATCGGCCCGATATATCGGCCGGCCGATATATCGGTCGATCACTAATACTGAATCAATATCAGCCATCTTGTTTGGAAGCTAAGCTAACAAGCGCTGTGAATAGTGTTGCTTTCGTCAACGAAAATTATGACTAAATATCATCGTCAACGAACCTTTATCGCGTGACGAAAACGAGACGAGACGCAACGTAAATGCTGGTCGTGTGACGATGACTATAACTAAATGTATAATTCAATATCGTTGACGAATAAAAACGAGACTAAATGTGGTTTACAAAAATAAAAACTATGCTAAAATGTCTCTTCATTTTCGTTGACCAAAACGAGACGAGACGAAATGTTAACGTTATCTCGTCTCGCTTAGCCTACTTGCATTATTAGTATGCAGCATTTCTGTTTCCTGTGACACTTCAGGGGCTGCATTAGATCGCACTGTGCAAACGCATGCGACTTCAGATCCTCAAGCCCCACTCGCGGGATTATTTAGAAGAAGCAGTTGCGTTGCGTGAGTTACAGCTGTTTCACACACACTCCGTGTGTAGCGTGTATACGGTGCGTGTATGCAGGAGCCGCGCGCGTTATTGCTTTCACATGTGCTGCGTTTGCAGTGAGCAACTGATCTACAGCTGAACCACAATCACAACATTTATCCTCTATTTTTTAATTTCAAATCAGTATTTTAAATTAGCCTACATCCATTTTGTCGCGTTGTTGAGGTAGTGTGTACGTCTCTGCTCTGCTGTTATGCACGCACCGCTCCCAGAGCGCGCGGTATAGCGCTTATCTATAACTGTAACATGGGTGCGGGAAAAATACGCACTGCAAATGGAGTATGTGTGAAACAGGCTTTAGCATAAATGACAACAAACAAAGTTAAGTCTGTTACAGAAAAAGGGATTCGTCTTTGGGAGAAAAAGAAAAAATGACATTTGGAAAAACTTTAATTTCATCATGTGTGTAGGCTAACATGTTTGGTTGGTAAAATAAATATGTTGTAAATTCAATTCAGAGCGTCTTCCTGGATGCATTCTTGAGTCTATAAGGCAACAATAATATAAGAAGATAACTATTAGAAGATAAGATTGCTTGAAATGGGTTTGGCTAAAAGAAAAAAATTGGTTTCGTCTATATTGGTCAACACGGACATGTGAAATCGGCTATGAACTAATGAAAAATTGTTAAAATAGTATGTTATTCTTTAAACAAAAATGTTGTATCATATACCATGTTAACAAGAACACTTGAATGAATAACCTTCAAATTTGTAAACACATTTTGGGACATGTATGTGCCTTATGCATCTCATCAAACGTTGTGGACACAAATGGCACCCGTTTCGTAGAATGACTCTATAGGCTAGCCTACTACTAGGTAAGCTTCTTATATATTGACTGGGTTAAATAGAATTGCCTACTAAAAAGATACTAAAATACAATTTTTATTGACTAAAACTAGACTATGTCTTTCGTCGACTAAAACTAGACTAAAATGTCATCGGTTTTCGTCGACTAAAACTAGACTAAAATGTCATCGGTTTTCGTCGACTAAAACTAGACTAAAATGTCATCAGTTTTCGTCGACTAAAACTAGACTAGACTAAAAAGAGTATGAACATGACTAAAACTAACAAAAACTAAAATGTCAGCTTGACACAAAGACTAGACTAAAACTAAAATTAAAACAGGCCGCCAAAAACAACACTAGCTGTGAAGATAGGAAGTATGATAATGATGGAAGAAACTAAACATGATATGGAAGAAGAGGATTTTGAAATTCTGCTGTTCGAATCCGATGTTCGTGGCTATCTATCTAGCCGCAATATAGTGAAGATCATTTGAGGCTGGAGGAACCAGAGGTGGCTGCCTGTTGCAATCAAGGAGCCCGGACTGGCTCGAGCTGAGGCGGAGTGCTGGTGCATGTACTCTCGCTGTGAACTAGGAACACAGATAGAGTCCGTCTGCTGCAGAGAATTTCAACGATGGCAATTTCTCCTGAACGAAATCTCTGAATCTGACGAGCACACGGACGTTTTTGTTGTGATGTATCATGCAGTAATTCACCATATCGTAATAAATACAGACGAGGAGTAATTCACTAACGTTTACGGGGTTTGTTGTGGGAAGGAGGAGGCAGGAACCGGTGAACATTTAAACCTTTTAATGGTAAAATGAACAAATACAAAACGAAAGTATAAGCCAGAAGCCTCTCATTGACGACTGCTGTAACGTTACACACAACAGAAACAAAACATCATAAAATCAGGCCTGTTTCTCTCTCGATCTGCCGTCGTCGCTCCCCATTTTATGCTTTCGCTTCTCCGTGAGAGACGCAAGACCGGTGTGTCTCACCAGTGTCTTTCATTATCACTCACGCCACCGGCCTCGCGCCGTCCGCTTACGTCCCTCGCCCTCGATCGTCCTGCTCGCCACAGCCAACTAACTAGAAATGTTGTGTGGAATGAATTACAAACTCTGGTGACAGCTAACGTTAGCCTTGTAGACGGAAGAGTGATTAGTGCCGGTGGGTGTGGCTTGCGGAGCTGGGCAATGTGGTGCTTTGTGGGAGTTGTTGTCTTACATACAAATGCGCCCCTCAGTTATTTTCTCTTTTCTCGGTCAAGAGGGCGCCAAATTCAAAAATTATTTTACATTTCTACTACATATATGATACATTTTCAATAAAGATTAATGTTGAAATGGGTGAAATGCTCCTTTTTTAAACATGCCTTAGAAAAAAACATTACTGGTGTGAATCTTGAGACAAAACTTGCTTTCAGTTAAAACCGTGTAAACATGCATTTTAATCTGAGACTTAGTTAAATTTTGTCTGTGAAACTGGGGCATAAACCGTTTTGAACCTTTTGAAGAAAGTTCATTTTGGACTTATATGGTGTATCTTTAATGCTCAGTTACTAGTCAGGCTGCAAGTTATTTGAATCACGTTATAGCAGTGGTAAGGTGAGCATTAGACCATTATTTATTTTTTGCACTTTCTTTTGCATCTTATCTCTTATACGCTGTTCACTTTCCTTTTTTTTACGGTTACCGTTCAAACTCCCTCCCTCCTGCTGTGGGCTGTTTATCCAGAATATGATGGAGTTTGTCCTCCTTTGGGAAGCATGACTAGACTAGCAGGGGAATGCTCTGCCCTGTTGTTGATTAGTTCATAAAAACTGTCAGTCAGGAGAATGGTAAATCTCACCACTGTCCTCTTCATCTTCACCATCACTATCGTCTTCTTCATTCCCTCTGCCCTCTCCTAGTATGTGATTAACAGGCAGGGGAGCTTGCTCTCAGAGAGTGTGAGCACCTGTGTCCATGTGTGTGTGAGTGTGTGTGTGAGAGAGAATAGGTCAGGTACTAGCCTTGTTAGCTTTAGCACATGGTTTGCTCTGAGGACAATTTTGATACGTGTCCCCGTCACAAAAATATATAAGTTTTGCTCAAGTTAATAAATTAAACATGTCTGAAGCTATTTTAAGGCCTTTTCACACCACATGCTTCTTAATTACGTATTGTTTTCCCCGCTGATGCTTAACCAAACTCTATACAGAAAATAAAACGATTTTATTGGATGCTATGTCGAATATTTCCTTTAATAATGGTGAGGAACAGACCTAAAGGCACATTCACACCAAGAACAATAACTATAATGAAAACTATTTAAGTGTCCACACCGGCATACGTAAAGTTCTGTTTATTCTAAGCGCCTGCTGCAGTTTTGTCGTCTGCTACTCTAAATGTTTGAGCTCTATAAAGTCGGGTCTGTTTTGATTGGTTGTCAGTGTATTTAAACACTCTTCAGCTGGAAAAATCACTCCAACATTATTGTTATTGTTAGTTGTGGCGTGGACTTCCATTCTCATAAAATTAGAATGATTCATGTTTAAACTAATAGTAATCGTCATTGGTGGTAATGGGCCTTAATGCTTCTGACATTCAGATTTTTTACTAGGATGGAAATTAACCATTACATTTTTGCTTAAGGTATTTTTGTATATAGAGTAGGGTTTCCCAAACTGGGGTTTGTAAGTTGATAAAAAAAGCTAATAATTAGGTCATACAAATTAAAAATGACAACAAATGAATAATTTTAAAAGTAAGAACAAAACACTTAATAAAAAGGTCACATATTTTGTTTACCTGCATGTCATATGACCAATAACCGACATCAGAAAACCATGAATTTGCAATTTATTTGTTATTGAAAAAATGTATTTAAAAACAGTAAAAATTTATCAAAGGAGGTTCAGCTGACAAAAAGTTTGGGAATCCCTGACATAGACAATAATATTTAATGAATAAATACGTGAAAATTAAAAATTGTGAGGTGTACCAGATTACATCGAATTACCAGCTAACATGGCTAGTATGCTGTTAATGCAAGAGGAGTGTTAATGTGCCAACGGTGTACGTGATGATGTAAATATGTTTGTTTCAGACGAGCCGGAGACACGGGATGCGTGGTGGGAAGAGATCCGTCAGGAAATAAAGTCTCATACCAAAGCTCTTGGCTGCCACGCTGTGGTGGGGTACAGCGAGTCCACCAGCATCTGGTACTTAACAAACACACACTCAGAAACAACTCTTTTCAAACTGTGCTTCTCGACTTTGAATTTGACTCCAAGGCCTCCCATTGTCCACAACAATGTTTGAAAACACCTTATTATTTTCAGATGTTTGTGATTTACTGGATACGGTTTGATTTTTAGAACTTGTCATAAGTAGAACATTTTTTAAAGGTGCAATGTGTGATATTTCAGTCTCAAAAACGCGGATTGAAATTGCAGTTGTTCTGTCACAAATGCCGTCGTAATCAATCACGTCAACGTGCGGGCAGGCTTTAGCATATCATTAAACTGTGCTGTGAAGCAGGGCAGTCTCAAGGGAAGCCAGGTTATTCCAGTATATTTTTCTGTTGATATGAAAAATCGGGTACATTTAGCAATATAGCAGGTGAATTATGGATCTGTGTATTATGTATGATGTACTGTATATTACAATGTTATGAACTATATGCCTTTCTCCACTGACGTTCTAAGTTGTTCGAGCGTTTCTAATGATTTTCAGAAGGCAGCTTTCTGACTCTGAGATGGCGAGCAGAAACATGGTTTGTGTAACATTAGCAACACATTATTAGCTGTTTGGTTTCATGCAGCCAATTTTCGGGTTATGGTGGGGTTAAGATCACTATTCGGGTTTCTGAAACATTAGGAATAACCCGTTTACATGCGTGAGCATTGAGAGAGTTTCTCCTATATACATGGAATTGCAATATCCTGATGTAAACGGCGACGCACGGTTAGCGTCTAGACGTACGGACAACCTTAAGACGCAATATGCGTCATTTCCGATTCTTCTTCCTGTATCCAAAGACAACAGCAGCAGCACGCGGATAATGAATAGTTCGGGACAGATAGCGATCGCCTTTGTTTCCGCTGGTAACGTTACTGAGCTCGCTCCAAAAGTATGCTGTGCTGTGTCTCGCCTTGTCTCACCATGATTACTTCAGGTATATTAAACGCTGATTTTTGTATGCGCGAGAAGTTTATCTACTCAAAAGACCAAGATTCCTTGCGAATAGAACATGCGCAGAACACAAATCACTATGGGGATATGCCGATACATGTTTACATGACCAAAAATTTGGGTTAGAAAAGGGGTACCCCAGGTATAATATCCCGGTTTTTAAAATCTGGGATATGAGCATATTCGGGTTTTTGCCGGTATTTACATGCCGTTCGCGACCGGGTTAATGTAAATATCCCAGTTTTGAATGGGTTATTGGCTGCATGTAAACATAGTCATAGTTACGCAAAAGGCTAATCACATTAAAGGGTTAGTTCACCCAAAAATGAAAATTAAGTCATTAATTACTCACCCCCATGCTGTACCAACCCCGTAAGACCTTCGTTCATCTTCGGAACACAAATAAAGATATTTTTGATTGAATCTGAGAGCTGGATCAGTCCTACATAGACTGCCTAAGGGACTGGCACTTGACGGCCCATAAAGTCATTAAAGAAAAGGTTTAAATATTCCTTGTGCCTACAGCGGCTCAATTACTTTTTGTGCGAAAAAAACATAAATAACAACTTTATTCCACTATTCCATTACTTCCTTATTGGCGCATGCGCGAGAACTGAGACGAGGACGTTCTCCTTCGACTACTTTTTGTTACCGGCTGCTCCGCTTAGGAGTTTTACCGCCACCTACCGTATAAGATGATGTGCTGATATAGCTGGAAGCGCAAAACTTTCTGTTTACAAGCAGAGGAAGATGCGCGCTGTACATACGCTTTTCAATTTGCGTATTTTCCGCACTATAAGGTGCACTTAAAAGCCTTTAATCTTCTCAAAAAACGACAGTGTTCCTTATAATCCGGAGCGCCTTATATATGGATCATCATTTTATACGGTAGGGGGCGGTAAAACTCCTAAGCGGTGAGCAGCCGGTAACAAGAAGTAGACGAATGAGAACGTCCTCGTCTCAGTTCTCGTGCATGCGCCCATAAGGAAGTAATGGAATAGTGGAATAAAGTCGTTATTTATGTTTTTTTCACATGGAATATTTAAACCTTTTCTTTAATGACTTTATGGGCCGTCAAGAGCCAGTCCCTTAGGCAGTCTATTTAGGACTGATCTAGCTCTCAGATTCAATCAAAAATATCTTTATTTGTGTCCCGAAGATGAACGAAGGTCTTAATTTAGACGACCTTGTATAATTCACTCTTTCACTTCTTCTAAATTCGTTTCTGTTTTAAACATAGATGAGTGAATTAAACCAGTATTTCTCTTGCCATTGTGTAGCGTTTACTACAGTAAAGTTGAACGACTGGATCAGGGAATCCGAGCTGGTGTGATGCGGGGTGGAGGCTGGGACCACGTATACTAAATGAAGCAAGGGTGTATAGTTATTTTCAAGCTATTTTAAGGCATGAAGAAATTATTTTCACAGGATTTTTTTTTAAATATTTCATTTGGGTTATTTTCAATATTTTCATTTTATAGGATAAAATTAATGATTACAGGTTGACTTTAAACTGATTTGGGTCTTAACCAAAAGCATGTAAAAACACACTCAAAAACAGCTTCATCTTGTTCTCTAATGAAATGCTCTGATTATGTGCTTTTTATGTGTTTGCAGTGAGGAGGTGTGTATTCTATCAGCTTCAGGCACCGCTGCGATCCTCAGCTCCCGTTTCATGCAGGATGGCCCGCTGGAGACCGATCACAGGTTGTCACGGCAACCGCTTGTCTTTTCTACAGGGTCAGAGAGGGTCGATGGGGATATGGGTAGTACTGCCTCTTTGGGGTAGGTTAATGACACACAAGCACATATACACACACACACACCCCTTTGGCCCCCTGCTAAGGGTATGGCATTAAATGATGGACAAAGCGCAAATGCATAAACACAGCTTGCAAGTGAATTATGGTGAGCACAGTGACAAAGCTCTCATGTAAAAAGAAATTGCAAATCCTAAACTCGAGCAAAATTGTGCACACAAATCAACACAGTGTGAGGAGAAATAACAAAACCGCGAGTCCTAACAAGTCTTGCATACGCAGAACTGATCACAAGCGTTGTTGTGCTGTTCTTGTTGGCCCTCTCCGAAAGAAGGAAGTTAAGTTTGTATGTCTTATTGCTGTACGATTTTTTTGGAGCAGCGGCAATTGTAGCAGCAGCATACTACGGAAGCCCGTATTTTTTTTTTTAAATGATTTATTTAGTCCTGCGTTCTTTCGTATGCTATGGTGGTGGTCTGTTGTCGGATTAAGACATTTCATATTTTTCAAATTCAAAAAACGCACCCCTGTTATGTTCCACTCCGACATTACATTTCTCTGTAGGTTATTGTAGGCCTATGTGTTGTAGTAGCCATTAAATAAATGTATTTAGTTTAATATTTATGTTTAAATATGTTATTTTTCAATTTAATCTATGTTGATTATGAAAAGTGAACCGCATGCAGGAGCATAAGATGCGCAATATATCGGGAGACCTAATTTTGACCACATTAAGTTTTGTTTTGTATAAAGCCTTTCTTTAAATTGAATTTCGTTTTGTATGAATTCTATCTTAATCAATTTTAATCAATCCAGTTACCTGGATTTAATAAATAAGAAGCAAATATAGGCTATAGCAGACAATATAATCAGGACATGGACGCGCGGCACGATATAACTTGCATTGCTCGTGAACTGGAGCTCATCTCATAAATGAACCGAAACTCAGAAATATATAGAAAGCTTGAAATATCTACGTTTAAACAACATCGAACAACAATTCAAAACGAATAGAAACAGATAACTCTTAGTCTACTCTTAGTCTATGGATGTGGCCTAAATCACAAAACACAGATCTAGTCTACACAAACAAGCATGCGCAAATCACCAGTGTTTGGAATAACGCCATACGCTATAATTACCTGAAAGGAAAAAGACATCTCTCTTTTCATACAGATTACATAAACTGAGTGTTTTTTTTTTTTTTATAAATTACTTCATTTAAAAGAAGATAATTTCAGCTTCATAACAAAAAAATCTTTCATGCCTATGTGACAAGTATGTATTTAGTTGCAGTTCTTTTTCGGACACATTTCAGAATGAACTTCACTGACAAAGAGAAGGAAAAATTTGCATCATGTTTATTTTTCTTCATTTGATAAAAAGCAGAACACTTCATTTTTATTGTGAGTATCTACAAAAAAATAGAGAATTAACAGGGTCTAATGATGTACAACACTTAAGTAAGATCTTTCCAGAGTTTGGAAAGTTTGTTCCAGTAATTTGGCAATAAATGGCAGATATGAAATAGGATGATAATTAGATAGAACTGAGGAGTCAAGGTTTGGGTTTCTTAAGAACTGGGGTGACTGAACTTTTTTAGTGGCTGAGGAAATGGAGCAGAGGTAAGAGATTAATGTAAGTAGGGGCAAGGTCAAGTCGACTGAATGAAGAGTTGGATTTCAAGATTAACTCGGAGACAGAAGATGGATTAGTCAAAGACTGGCCAGAGAGATTAGGCACGAAGCTAAACTCAGCTGCTTCATCAGTGAAACACCGGTGGTCAGTTCTGCATGTGTGAGACCTGTCATGACTTGCACTTTTGTTTTGTTTTTTCTCCACGCAACATGTTGAATTGTGCATGCTTAAAGCTTTTTTTATCAACAGGTTTACATTTTACATGCAAGCTTTTTCACTTGCTCACTGTTTATGTGCTTGTGCTGATTTTGTCCATCATTTAACATCATATAAGGGGCTAGGAATAGTTCACCCAAAAATAAATAAAGGTTATCATTAACTCTCCCCCTCATGTTGTATCCAACTGCAAAAATGGTTTCTATTTTTCTGTTAAAGAAAAATCTATTTTCTAAATGAATGTTATAGATCTTATTGTGAACAATTCATCAGCGCATCATTTTATTCTTGTTTCATTAAAAAAAAATTTTGATCTCAAAAGTTAAATGAAATTGCCATAACTGTTCCCATAAACACTGACAGACTTCTCTGTGTAGGACTTATGAAAGTATTTAGTCTGCTTAAACACACTCCTGCTTGCTGGTGTTCATCTGCCTTCACTTTTGAGTGCAATGGCCACATCTCAACATCCAATAAGCAATTAAATAGCAGAGAACGACATGAGTCTGATAACACCAAAAAACTCCTGCCTCCAGCACAACACACACTCCAACACAAACTTCAAATAAATATAAAAAACAAAACTTTATCCGCTGAAGCTCGTCAGGCCAAACGTGAACATGGATCAACATTTGCAGAGCGTTTGAATTATAGAGGCCTCTGCTATTTTTATTGTGATAAATTACAAGTTTTCAGATATGCTGAAATAAATAATGGTAAACTGTAATAAAATAGCAAGGTAAACTACAACTTACATGAGACATAAAATAAACACAAAAGACTGTTCCAGGATAACAAAAAGTAGGTGCTTTAGGATGTAACTTTTATTTTATGTACTAACTTAGATCTACTGTCTAAAGCCACTCATCCCACTATCATATTGTTTACACACATTTCCTGACACGTTCAGTACAGTAATCTTACTTCCTACCATCTTACTATTGCACTGAAATTGTTCTAACGTTAGTTCATTCACCTATGTTGACATTACTGAATGTGAAAGATACACGAATAGTAAGTGAAATGCTTTATGCTAGATAGCACCACAAATGTAACATTATCATGGTAGGAACATGGAGCATTAGTTCAATGGCAAGCTGATAAAGGTAGCCTATTATTGTAACGTTGCAGTAGGAGTTCACAGGAGTTTCCAGCATGTTGTGTGATACTTTCTCCGGTGTGTTGAAATTCTCAGTGTGGCCGGCGTGTACCATGAGTGCTCGCTCTTGTGTTCGAGCACGCGCAAGAGCACGAGCGCTCTTGTAAAAATTGGTTGCAATCTGAAACATCACCGATAGAGGTCACCAAAAAATACATATAGCACCTTTAAGCACTATTGTTTAATTTGTATTTTTGTTTGTAATTAAGTTTCTTTGTCCTTATTGTATTTCTGACTGTTTACTTGTCGTCTGTAACTGTTTTGAAGACTTTTACTTACACTAATTAATCTAGTATTAGTTTTTACTGAAGTATTGATAATTGTGAAAGTTCACTGATATTTCAAATGACCCATATCATGAAATAAGACTTTGATCATTTAGTGATTTCAATATTGAGCAAAATGGGTGCTGTAAAGGGTGTAACTCCATTTTTTCCATTGTCAGTTTTGATTTCATTCTGAGTTTAGAAGTCAAACCGGTTTGGAACAACATGAAGTAAACCATGACTTAAATTTAATTTTGGGTGAACGTTTCCTTTAATCTCAATACTAAACAGTACTAATTAAATTGGTGTGTGTCTGTGTATGTTTGCTGGGGACAGTTTTTACAGCTACTAACCAAATTAAGTGTTAAAGGGATAGTTCACTTTGAAATTAATTTTTGATGTGTTTTATCTTACCTCAAGGGCATCCAAGATGTAGGTGTCTTTGTTTCCACAGTATTTTCAATTTTGATATTTTTAGTCAAACTGTTCTTGTCTGTCAGTCATATAATGGAGGTATAGGGGGTCCACCTCAAAGAGCATGCACAGAGAAGTCCAAATTAAACATTATTTAATTACTTGTAAATGTAAGTAAACATTGATGGCCTAAGACATAAAACGAGTGGTTTGTGTGAGAAAATGGACTGTATTTATATTGTTTTTACCTCGTGTAACCACAGCCACATCCAAGTGATATGAGGGCGTGGTCGCTTTGGTCTACGCTAGTGCCGGAAGTGATATCTCTCTTCTAATCATATTTAGATATACAGGAAATCGCAATGGAAGACGGTAAAAACAATATAAATACTGTTCGTTTTCTCACACAAACCGCTCGTTTCGTGTCTTAGGCCATCAATGTTTACTTACATTTACGAATCATTAAATCAGGTTTAATTTGGACTTCTCTGTGCATGCTTTTTGAGCTGGACCCCATATACTTGCATTATATGACTGATAGACAACAACGGTTTGACCTAAAAATATCAAAATTATAAAGACACCTACATCTTGGATGCCCTTGAGTTAAGCTAAAACATATCAAAAATTTACTTCAAAGTGAACTATCCCTTTAAGGACTTCATAACAAAAGGGGTAAAACTTGGCTGTCTCTGAATATGTATGTGTTTTATGTTCAAAAATAATCTTTGCAAATTTTTACACTTATGTAAATATAGTTTTATTCTGTTTATGGCTGGTTGGGTCTGCGTGTGCAGTTGTGTTGTCGTTTATGTACTAATTGGAATATTTATTTCTGTAAGATTTGAGGAGGTGGCGCCCCCTGGCTGTGAGTTCTGTCACATACCGTACGATGAGTTGAATATACCATTTCCTGCTCAGCTCACCTATTGCTGCTGCTGTCGCCGTTACAAAGTTCCTGATGTCCTCTTCACCACGATCGACCTGCCTACTGAGGCTAACATCACCGGGAAGGGCTGTCTGATTCAGGCCAGGTAGAAACTGCAAATAACATCCTGTCTAATCGGAATATTTTTTACTGCATGCTGCACAGTATAGTGCAAGTAGTATCTGAAGCAATTAATAATAAATAGCAGTGTGTAGGGCTGCACAATGGACTGCTATTTAATCAAACAAATATATATACTGTGTGTTTCAGTGATGCATGAGCAGCTCTGTTTGCAGTAAATGACCCTCCACACAAACTTAGGCTCTGAGTTTATGTCGCTTATTATATGCATTTGGGAATGCAACGTGCTGACCGTTTTCTCAAACTTACAATGAGTTGCAACTGTTGTCAAGAAAACAAATCTTATAAGTCTTTTAAGGCTTTAAGTCATTATTATTATTTTCCTAAATACGTGAGCTTAGAATTATAAGGTTCTATCTCCACTTTTGGTCTAAATTGAGTTTTTGACATAATCTGATCCATTAGGTGTTTATTAATGCCTGTGTGGTGTTATTTTTGTAAAAAAAAAGATTAATAGATAAAGCTATAATAGAAGATTATACTACATACCAGTTTTGCCAGCTGGGATGTAAAAACTTTGATGCTCAATATCTCAGAACTACCCTAAACAGAGATAGAACCTTATAATTCTAAGCTCACGAATAGCTGATTTACAGTAAATTTATTTTACAGTGAAATATTACATTATTAACATTGTTTAATATTTTATTTAATAATTTTTTTTTTTAAGTATCGTATAGAGTAGATCATAATGATGTTATCACTACATTTTTGGCCAAATTGTGCAAACTACTGTGACAGTGGCTACGTTTACATGCACCAAATAATCCAGAGTAATCGGATTGATGGCTCAGTCGGACTGAAAAGCCTTTCTTTAAACACCTTAATCGAACCGATTGAGCTCGATCTGAATAACATTTTGATCGGTTTGAAAGGGGTTGTTAATTCCTTTTCTTATCCGATCGAGAGAACATGCAAACACTCAATCGGATTGAAAACAGAAACTGGAAAGGACTGTGCATATGCAATGATGTAGAAATGGCGTTATGACGTGCGGAACAAGCTGCAGTTGTTGTTAAATAAAATATCATAAATGACCATTGGGGCGGCAGTGGTTCATGTAGGTTGTCTACAAACCAGAAGGTTGGTGGTTCTATTCCCGGTTCAAGACACCTAACTGTACGTTCACACCGCCGCCGACTTGAGCGTCAAAGCTCTGGCCTCCCTGTCAAGGACGCTTGTCAAAAAGGTATGGGGAAGCTTGTTGACGCTTTGGACGCTTTGAACTCTCTGACGTTGCAGGGAGAATAGAAGCGTCACAACATGAAATGTAATAAACAGAAAAAGACAAGCAATACATTGAAGCAACCTTTTTTAATTAATGACAGCATTTTTATAACCGATTTGGTCGGGAAAAAAAAATAGTTAGCTATTATTATTATTATTGCTGTCAAATCGGTGTCACCGTGAGCAAATTAATTGAATTCCCGCTTTACAAACGAGCGTTCGTAAATATTTCAAATAAAAGTTGCGCTCATGCGGTCCCTATAAGCAAACAATGTTATGTCATAAATGATACGAAACCAGTAGGAATCACAGCAACAACGATTTTGCTTCTCTTCCATTTTCTCGGAGCTAATGTTTTGGTGGGAATGAAAGTTTACATTCATGTTTCTTTGGAATCAGCCAGCGTGAAGGACGTCTATATTCCGATTGGTTGCTGGCGTTTTGCCGCTGAACCGCAACACAGCTCATTACCATAAAGTTGAGCTTCTTTCAACTTTCGGATTGACGCTAAAAACGCTCAAAATGCCCAAAACGCGACACCGATGGATTTGACGCTTCTTGCAGCTGAGAAAAGTGTGCATTAAAACATAACCAATATTTCTCATAGTATGTTCTGGTGGTATACTGTGCAAATTTTTGTCAAATGTGATGGGTCATCTGGGTATTCTTTGCATCTCCACCGCACTGTAGGCTGTGTCGGACTAAAAAGAAGGCCCAGGGCGAGGGGAACGCCATGGCCATCAGCAATCTTCTGCCGTTCCTGGAGTACGAGCTCCACACGCAGCTGATGAACAAATTGAAGCTACGGGGCATGAACGCTTTGTTTGGTCTGCGCATCCAAATCAGCGTGGGAGAGACCATGCTGCTAGGACTGGCGGTCAGTGTACTATTACCCATAATGCTCAGTGCGTTTACTTGGTGCGTGACAGGTTGTCCTGTTAATATCTGTTGTTTGTTGCGTCCAGTCTGCAACAGGAGTCTATCTGACAGCATTACCCAGTCCTGGAGGAATCCAGGTTTTGGGAAAAACTCCCAGTGACATCACATACGAACAGCACATCTCCAATATGCAGAAGAAAATCAATGACACTATCGCTAAAAATAAAGAAGTGTATGAAATCAACCCTCCTGTAAGTACACATACACGTCAAGGCACTTTGTGAGGTTATTTTATATTTAATATTCAATACAATTTTATTTTATATTATTTTATTTGTATCCATCTGTTCCTCTTTTGAAACCACAGCTAACATATTTTCTTTCTTTTTTTCCCTCCATCATAGGAGTTCGTCGAAGAAATCATTGGTTCGCCCATTCCTGAGCCCCGTCAGAGGTCCCGTCTCTTTCGTTCTCACTCAGAGAGCTCAGATGAGGTGTCAGAAATAGACCTGTCCCACGGGAAGAAGGATGCCTTTGTGTTGGAGGTAAACTGGCTTTGTACTAGAGGTTGAACTTAAACTTGGAGATACTGGACTTTTTTTGTGGAGTGAAATATCTGTGTGATGTTTTAATACACTTCTAGATTGATGACACAGATGCTGTGGAAGATATTCATGCACTTCTGACTGATTCTCCCACCCCAGCTGGTACAAATCTCTTCTAGACCATTGTTGGACTCTTATTATGTTTTTTACTGGACTGTATATTCAGATGTGTGTTTGTACGTTGTCTTCTGTTCAGGATTCTACAGCTGCAACACTGAAATCATGCCTGGGATTCAGAACTGGACTTCAGCTATACAGGTATCATTCACCATAGTGAACTAGAGATGTGACTGTGAGGAAATTGTCCCACTGGTTAATCGACGTGCGACACCCCGGGGGGCGGGGTGTTGGGTGTTTCCCACTTTTGTACCTCACTTCTAATTTAAAAGCGAAAGTCAAATGTGCACTGCCGCACAGGCATAATTTATAAAGATGCGGAGAAGAGCAAGCATTTAAAATTAATTTCTATGGAAGTTGAGCGCGAACATGATCGCTTCGTTCCAGTGACATGCACCATTATAAATGTTGTGTGCATTTTACTTTTGCTTTTGAATTAGCGCCAATTCGGAGGTGGCAGTTGCTTGAATGGTGGGTTCATTATTATTCTTAACGAGAAACACGACAAAACAGTACAATGACAAACTCACGTAAATAGGCACTTACTTTTACATTTCGCTTAGAAAGCAAATCTTTCGCCTTTGTCTTGTCAGTCGAGAGTGAACTCTAACTGAACTTTTTACTACTATAAAAAAATCAAAATGACGCTGTGGGGGTGCAGCTGAACACCAGCAACACCGACTATCGCAGCAAGCCTATAGTGAATATTTCCATTTCCTGAAAATTGTTGAATGTTGCTGTGTTTTTACAACAGTCACGATTTGTTGATGTGCAACTTATTGACTTTTCAAACCGCAACATAGATATCAAGGAATTTTTTGAGATATTTGTTTATTTACAATGGACCCTTTTCACAGTCCATTGATGGTGCATTTTCACAGTTATTATCATAAATCTTGAAAATCATTAGAATTTTTTTTTATGTATATTCATAATACTACTTTCTAATACAACGACGAGGAAGTGATGGAAAAATGTACTTTTTCCTCACTTTTGACCAACTAATGGTCTATCTTTTAAAAAATTGTGAAATTCATAGAAACGCTATCATAATTGTTTTCTTTTGCTGTTGGAACAAATTGGAAAGTAAAAATTGTGTTTGTAGTAGTTTCCATTCACCACTATAGAAGTTTACTCAATTATGACAACTTTTGCTTGTGAAATGTGAAAAGGGTCCATCAAGACCATATCGTTTCCCTTATATTTGCAGACAATTAATGAATGAAGCTTCAAGCTAGTTTGAGATATGTGCACTCTAATGTTTGCATATTATAATTGGATGTAATGTACATTTGAGTTTTTTTCTTCAGAGTGAGTAGACATGAGGATGGTTTCAGTCTTTGGTGTAGAATCAAACAGATTTTTGTGTGCTTTCAGATGTTTACCTCTGTGAGGGTCTTTCGCCTTAACAACGTCAACTTGACCAATCAGGGACTGAATAAGGTTTTCAGTGACCTCTGTGAGAACCTGCTTAAGGTGAATACAGTTTTTTCCCCTATATATCCTATATCTTATTTCTGTCATGGTCTAATACAGACCAGCTAAACCAAGTTAAATGATATATGCGTGCTTGGATATCACTGCTCTTACTGGAATATATTTGTGCTCTGTAGAGTTTGTACTTTAAACTACGGTCATTCGTCCCCTGCTGTCTTTGTCACCTGAACTTCACTGTGGCCATACCTGAAGATGAGCTCATCCAGGTGAGACTTTTTTTGTTAAATATAATTAAACTTTCTGTTTGAAGTCTTGCTACTGTTGTGAAACTTAAAGTAATGATGGATCCCTCAAGATATGTTTATCCTCTTGGGTTTCATTCTGACCCTTTTACCTCTGTCCTGCATCATCTGTCAGTATTTTTTAATTTGCAGGTGGCGGTGACAGCTGTGGCAATGAGCTTTGACAAAGAGGTGACTCTGGAGAATGGCAAACAATGTGGTGATAAGTCGCTAAAAAAGGGTGAGCATGTCGTCTATGTACCTTCATGTAGGAAACATTTCTCTGAAAAGCTGATCTGCATGCTCTCCTGTTGAATGTCTTTTGCAGAAAATGACGAGCAGCTTCAGTTCAACCTGGAGCTCAATGCTGAAATGTTGTCTTCCAACCCTCTTAGCTCCCCCAAAGGTAAATCCTGGTGAATCCAAACTTCACTAGATACCCCGTTCTTTATAGTTCTCTAAATGTTTGCCATAATCCATCCTTCCATCTAGGCGTGTGCGTTATGACCAAAAATGTTTCATGCTATGAGAAATTGTATTTCACGATTGTAGTGCAATTTATTTAACATGTAGTTAGAAATGGAGTAATAAAATGTAAAAATAAAATACATATGGTATGAATTAAATATTTCTTTATTTTGATTAAATCTACAAAAAGTTACAGTCAAGATCAGTAAGTAATTTTGTCTTTTGATTGATTAGACGCAGACAGGTCAAATCAGGTGTATAAGGCAGCTGTCACTTTAAGAGCAAATGCATAGATCCATTATGCTTATACCCATCCGTTCACCCAACACCTAACTGTTTACTTTCACGACGGAGGCGTCGGGAGAGGCGTTGATGCTGTAAGAAGTCTGTGAGATATGGAGGTGACAAATTATTGTGAGCTTTGTAAGTGATGAGCAGAACTTTGTAATGGATGCGGTGTTGTACAGGGAGCCAGTGAAGCTGTTGAAGGACAGGGGTGATGTGGTCTCTGGAGCGGGTGTGGGTGAGGAGTTTTTTATATCAGAGGATGGGAGACCATACAGGAGACTATTTGAGTAGTCGAGTCTTGATGTAATGAATGCATGGATGCGAGTTTCTGCAGCAGATGTGGGGAGGGTAGGGCGTAGACGACCAATATTACGTAGGTGGAAAAAGACAGTTTTGGTGATATGACGGATATGGGGCTTAAATGTGAGTGTGGGGTCAAAAATGAAACCAACATTCCGGATCTGGGGAAAGGTGGTATCTGTATGGCCATCGACGGAGAGAGTAAAGTCTTGGGAGGAGGGGACGAGTGATTTGAGACCAATGACGATAATTTCCGATTTATTGCAATTGAGTTTAAGTAAGTTGGCGTTCATCCAGGACTTCATCCAGGTAGGTTGTGATTAGGGATATCCCGATCCGATCCACGGCATCGGTATCGCGCCGATACCGGCCCAGAACGCTAGATCGGAGATCGGAGGGGAGAAAAAAATATGAGCGATATCCAGTTTAGCGGCGCAGCCTGTCACGAGCGCACACGCACATCATGAGCTATGACATAAACAAACACGACATAAGTTAGCACATGTAAACACACACACAAGACATGTATGTTTTGTGTGTTTAGCAATTTCAACTCACAAAAAGGCCACATAAATAGTGCTGTAACGTTACGAGCGCACACCAGAGAACCTAGATAGCAGGTAATGCTATGTTGAACACACAAACACACACACGGAAAAAGCTGACACCTCAACTGAGGCATGTGTTTGTTTTAGTACACCTAAAACAAACACATGTCTCAGTATATACAGTCAAATGTGTTGGGCAATATAATAAAACTTACTTTTCGTGACGTGAGTGCCGTCTCCATCCAAAATTGTCCTCTGCTAACCACACAATGGATGAAACATCGATTGCTCTCTTGCTCACAAATGTCCTCCCACTCACCACGGTCACGGAGAATACACTGTTCAATCACTTCTTCGAGTAATAAGTGTGTCTTTCTAATTATCTTTGTCATTTCACATCTGTTACCTCCTTTCACTCACCAACGCGTTCAATGTTGTGTTTACGCACACGCGCGCAGAGAATCACTCTCGCTTTGCGCACGGATTCTAATGTAATCGGATGATTCCACCCACAAAAGCTGCATTTCAGTCTTTTCAGAAATTCATTGGCTACCCAGAAAATAGCGTCATTTCATTCTCTATTGCAACTGGATAGATAAACTGTCACTCAAAGAGAGGTAGGTACCGATCTTCACCAGGCACGCTCGTTGGCTGTTGGAGTTTAGAAGACACCCCTAACACTCGCCGATTGGCTAAAATGACCTGTCAATCAATAGTTCATGGGTCAGCGGCCATTTTGACATTCTTTTTTCTCCAATGTTTACGTTTCAACTGAAGTTAGACGGATCAATAGTGTTAGTGCGTCGAAGTTGTGATAGCGCTGTCGGCTAACGCGAAATGCTACTATTTACATTCCATGGATGTTTATTCATATATACAATTGTTTTGGACTAAAAACTTCTTCAAATTGGATTGTATGGACGCTTTACAGTGAAACCAAACCATTTTTGTTGGAATGTGGACTAACAGATGGCTAATTGGTGAGTTTCTTCCAGTTTGTGTTGGTTTGTTTTGGCTGTTGGTGGTCTGACAAAGAGACAGATTGTGCCCGCTGTGTTGATTGTATCTTAAAATGGTTTGCGTCGTTCGAATCACGAGTTTCTCAGCTTTCCAAAGATATGTATTATGTTTACTTTTGTGTTTGTTTTGTTTTGTCTTTCACAAAGTTAAACCTATAAACCACCCTGTGGGCCGTATACGGCACGTCGGACCACGAAAAAAAAAATATCGGACTAATATCGGTATCGGCAAAAGCCAAAGGTGCGGCATCGGTATCGGTATCGGAAGTGAAAAAGTGGTATCGGGACATCCCTAGTTGTGATGGTTAATACTGTGGCAGGAGTGATGGATCTAGTGCTGAGGTATAGTTGTGTGCCGTCTGTGTAGCTATGGAATTTTAATCCATGATTATGAATGATAAGTCCAAGGGAAACATGTACGGGATAAACAGAAGGGGACCTAGCACCGAGCCTTGAGGGACTCCATGATTGACCGGTATGGTGTGAGACGTACAGTTGTTGATGGATATGAATTGAGATGAGATGTTGGTAAGGAAGAAGGTGAACCAGGAGAAAACTAAGCCAGAGAAGCCAAGATGTTGTAGGCGTTGTAAAAGGATGGAGTGGTTAATGGTGTCGAAGGCGGCAGAGAGGTCAAGTTGGAGGAGAATGGAGATGGAATGGAGTCCGAGGCGAGCAGGAGGTCAATTGTTACTTTGAGTAGTGTAGTCTCAGTAGAGTGATGAGTGTGGAATCCAGATTGAAAGGTTTGGTAGAGCTGATTGGAGAGGATGTGATGTTTTCCAGAATTTTAGACAGGAAAGGTAGGTTAGAGATGGGGCGGAAGGTTTTTTAAGTATTGGTGTGATGGCTGCAACTTTGAGGGAAGAAGGAACTGTTCCATAGGTGAGAAAGGAGTTGATGATAGCCATGATGAGTTGGCTGAGGCAGGGGAGGCAGTGCTTGACCAGTGGTAGGTGAGGTGGATTTTGTTGAGGTGGTCAGTGAGATCGGTTTCTGTAATGAATGACTAGGTAGGGGAGAAAGATGTGAAATGGAGTGGATGAGTCAGATTGAGGGTCTGTGCTGGGAAAAATTTTCACAGAGAGTTCTTGATGAATGCTGTCAATTTTCTATTTAAAGAAGTCGATGAAATGATTGCATTTGTCCATGGTGAATAAATGAGTGATATTGTCAATGAGTAATTTATTAACTGTGGCAATCAGAGTCCGAGGGTTGGAGGATCCAGAGTGAATGATCCCATGATCCCATAATAAAAAGCTGTGCGGGCTGATGTGAGCGCTGATCTATAATGATGGCTGTGATCCTTGTAAGCTTGTAGGTGTACAGTGAGTCCAGTTTTCTTTTGTAGGCGTTCCAGTTGTCTGCGCTCTTTTTTGAGTTTGTGCAGTTCAGGAGTGAACCAGGGAACAGAGCGAGAAAATGTAACTGTTGCAGTTTTCACTGGTGCGAGAGTATTGAGGCTGGATGTGAGTGTGCAATTGTAGTGAGCTACTAGGTCGGGGATGGTTGTATTTTCAGGGATGCTGGGTATGGAAATTGTGTTTGCGATATGGGAGAAAAAAGGGACTTTAAATTTCGGTAAGATATGGTGCATGTCTGCTTGAAGTGAGGTTGTGAAATGTTATGGCGAGATGATCTGATATGGCCAGGTCTGTGTGTGTGAGTGTCAATATTAAGTCCTGTGTCCACGGGTGTGGGTGGAGAAATTGACATGTTGTATGGAGTTAAAACTGTGTATAATGTCCAAGAAATCTGTGGTGGGTTTGAAGGTGGTCGATATGGAAATTGAAGACCGCTACGGGTAATAAGGTTAATGATGTTGAACAGAGTTGAGTTTGAAATTCTGAGAAATCTGACAGGAAGGAAGTACTGTTTTCAATGCTTTCATTGCATTTGTTTCCTTTGTGTCACAGGTCTATCAGAGGTTGGCAGCCATACGTCAGCCAAAGGTCAGTACCTGATTCGTTGCTGAGTTCTGAATCTGGAGGCAGCAGGGTGTTTTTTTTTCTTTTCATTTCTGCTCCTTTTGTGTCTGACAGTTTGAAGTGCTGCAGCACACACCCCAGCATCATCCATTTTACCCCTTTTTCTTTTTTTCTTTCTTTCTTTCTGTCTTGTTTCCTCTTCTCTTTGTCCCTCTGTTGTGTCGTTGTATGTATGTGTCTGTGGGGTTTGTGACCGCATGTGCACATGTGTGTGTGTCTATCTGTGTTTATGTGTGTGTGTGTGTTTGTCCAGCCCCCTCAGTTGATTACAGTTCCTTTGCAGACAGATGCAGTTCCTGGATAGAGCAGCTTAGACTGAAAGCTCACACCATAAGACGCGGATCAGTTAAAACAAGTAGGACTACATACATACATGGACACATTCTTACTCTCATAGACCCTAGTCGGAGTAGACTGCATATTTAAAGGGATCTTTAAATTCAAGATGCAATTAAAATGGGCCGAGTTTGCTTAATATACTCTGTTAATGCAATTTGCATGAACATTTACTTCTAATCTATTCATATTTCATCAGTGCACATTATTTCAAAGAAATTAATGTTTGTCTTTGTAATCTTTCACTGAAATAATACCTATTTTAGTGTTGTCAAAAATATCAATATTTCTATATGTATCGATATCGAAATATCTGAAACAGTTCCAATGCTCCTTTTCTGCTGTATCGATATACCTATACTAGAGTTGTTCTGATTCCGATACTAGTTTTGGGAATGCCGCCGATACCAATAAAAATTCTGGCATCGGTATCGGCGAGTACAGAGTGCCGATCTGATACCATTTTCTTAACAATAACTAGTTATGTACGCCAGCTTTGCTTGACGCTGCAAATCGGAGAACGAATTAAACAGTGGATGCTTGTGGCAACACAGGAAGTTGTGCTGTTGCCCCAAGCAACCACTGTCTAGAGCAGCGAAGAAGAAAGCGCGCGCTAGCAGTATGGCCGCTGTTTGGCAGTATTTAACAAGCCAGTAAAACGTCGACATGTCTCATATGCCATACTGCAGTTTCGAGGGTGGCACAAGATTAGCAGCTTCAATGCTTAAAGGGATACTGCACTTTTTTTTTGGAAATAGGCTCATGTTACAACTCCCCCAGAGTTAAACAGTTGAGTATCACCATTTTCAAATCCATTCAGATATTTTCTGATATTTAGAAGAATATCAGTAACCAGACAGTTTCTGGTCTCATTGACTTCCATAGTATAATATGGAATGGATTAGAAAATGGTAAAACTCAACTGTTTAACTCTGGGGGAGTTGTAAAATGAGTCTATTTCCAAAAAAAGTGGAGTATACAAATAATGGAAAGAAAAATAGACAAAAGACAGGGGTACATAACTAATCAGAAAAGTTTACATATCAAACGAAAAGATTAATAGACTTACATATTTCAATTGTTTTTAAAGCCTTTTGGTACACGAGTTAGAGAGAATCCCAAAGTAATGTTGTACTTGCAAGCGTTTCTAGCTAAGACGTATGGCGACGTACACGTGACGTAACAACGTCATTCCCTGTCCGCTCTAGTCAGTGGAAAAACAAACAGGTTCCGAACGGGTTCGCAAGTTGAACCAACTCCGAACCAACTTTGAACCAGCACCAGTTCCGAACCAGTTCTTTTTTGGTGGAAAAGGGGTATCAGAGGTGTGAGTGAGTGAGTGAGAAGGATCTGAAGTGCCGGTGTTTCAGCTACAAAAACCCGCTGAACTGATCCGAAACAAGCCCACTTTTTTATCCGCACGCCCAAACTCATGTTTTTACAATGTTTCGCCAGCTATGAACAAGAACAAGGCACAATGCTGTATGATATATTGATCTAAAGCCACGTTTTTAAAAATGTAAAAAAAATTATTTAACATTTTGTTAAATTTAAAATGGCATCTACTCTGGCTACGGTCTATACTCCTACACGCATCCTTACACACACATTCCCATGCCCTGCATCTAAAAGAGAACGAGTCTTGCTGCCGATCCGATCGTATCTGAACTTGACTGACAGAGTGTGAAAGTTGAGGTTGAGTCCTAGTAAGCAACCGTGATGAAGACTATCATTCTTTCAGTTTTGCCACAGTGATTTCATATTTGAGCCGGCTGATGAAATGTCTATAAATAAAAGCACATCACAGACTGCCTCTGTCGCATATGATGCATAAATGCATCATAAGTTTGGCTTTAAAGTTTGTACAGTTTAGAGTTGGGTGTTATAACAAAAAAAATCAGTTTATTCTGATGTGATATATATATATATATATATATATATATATATATATATATATATATATATATACACATCACATCAGAATAAACAGATTTTTATATATATATATTAGGGCTGTGCAAAAATTAATTGCGATTAATCGCATCCAAAATAAAAGTCTGTGTTTACATAATATATTTGTGTGTGCTGTATATAATTATTTTGTATATATAAATACACACACATGCATGTATATATTTAAGAAAATGTGTTAATCTATATTATATAAATATAAATATTTTATATATGAATATGTATTTATATATATATACAGAATTTAAGCGCAAATAATGCTTAAATATATACATGCATGCATAGGTATTTATATATACAAAATAATTATATACAGCACACACAAATATATTATGTAAACACAGACTTTTATTTTGGATGCGATTAATTGCAATTAATTTTTGCACAGCCCTCTAATATATATATATACATCACATCAGAATAAACATATTTATATATATATATATATTAGGGGTTTCACAACTACTGATTTTTGCTAGTCGACTAGTTTTGCATAACAGTCGACGACTAGTCGACTAGTCGTTAAATGGTTTATTCTAGCGGTGTGCGACATCACGAATAGTAAATGTCTCCACGATCTGCTTTTGAAGAAATATGGTCGTAGTAGTATCGTGTTACAGTGCATTCTATCAGTTCTGGCGCCTCTCAACTGTACAACGCGACGTAGCCTACACATCACACGTTAAGGAATAGGTACGGGACACTGCAATTCACAAAAGTTCATTGTTTGCATACGCCTTGCCGGTTAAACATTTAATTCACGCGCTGTTCTAACGTGCGCTTTCCTGAGCGCGCGGCATAGGGCCTATCCCCGACGCTCACAGGCATTAGAAGCCTGTCAAACAGCGCTGGACTAAGTTATCTTTCAAGTCTTATTATGCTAATACTGTTAAATACACACAATATTTACATAAACAGAATTGGCTATGTCGAAAGTGCAGCCTCCCCATATAGAAAGTGAAAGCAAACATTTGAGAGAAAATCTGGTGTAGGCTAATATGCGTCTATATTAAACACGTCGCGTGCTGGTCTAAAAGCGAGAGTACTCGTATTTTCCGCACTATAAAGCGCACTTAAAAGCCTTTAATTTTCTCAATCCGGCCTTTTCTCAAGCTTTATAATCCGGAGCGCATTATATCAATTGCTCGCGCTCGTGTCCATCTTCTGCCCGCTTTGTCACACGGCCAGTTCAACCTCGTATAAAATATCTCCCGCTCACGAGCGCTCTCTCTAACACACACACGAACAGACACTGCTGTCAGCAGGCTGCGAATGTAAGTTACGTGCCCGCCCCAGCGCGCTCACGCTTACTAAATAAACGCCTCACCTCTGACGCCGCGCACTCGCTGCATTCCCTTTAGCACATCTAGTGGATGCATAATGCAAACCCAGTCAAACGTTTGAAAAATGTTCTAAAATAGGTCATTGAAGGTGCGCCTTATAGTGCTTATAGTATATAGTACTGCCGCTTGTATTTAAAGGGATAGTTAACAAAAAATATATCTATATATATGTCATCATTTTGTTTCCGACTAGTCGACTAGTTGATGAAACCCCTAATATATATATATATATATATATATATATACACTCACCTAAAGGATTATTAGGAACACCATACTAATACTGTGTTTGACCCCCTTTCGCCTTCAGAACTGCCTTAATTCTACGTGGCATTGATTCAACAAGGTGCTGAAAGCATTCTTTAGAAATGTTGGCCCATATTGATAGGATAGCATCTTGCAGTTGATGGAGATTTGTGGGATGCACATCCAGGGCACGAAGCTCCCGTTCCACCACATCCCAAAGATGCTCTTATTGGGTTGAGATCTGGTGACTGTGGGGCCATTTTAGTACAGTGCCACCCTGAAAATATACCTGGGAAAATACCCTGGGAAATATCGTCGGGCCGGGTCAGGTCAAGTTCGGGCTCGGGCAGAGAATCTAAGCTCTAGCTCAACAGCTGCAGAGGCGGCATCTATCTATATGAACTGAACAATGGTGGAATAATGATTCAGTTCGACTCCCAAGACAAAGACGATGCTCACCCGACTGGCCAATAGGAACGTGGCCCCGCCCATGACACAATTTTCACAGTGAAAGCAGAATCCTGACTCGAGACTTGCATCGAGAGCAAAGAAAAGCTTTTTTTTTAGAGAGAGAAAATGTATTCACACTGATAGCAAAAAAATATATTCTAAAAAAAAAAAATGTAATTTATATATTTTTATGTTCTATGAGAAAATACTTTCTCTCAAAACTTTTAGTCTCAAATATTATTTTTTGCTATTGGTATAAAAACTTTTTCTCAAACATTTTTTTTTTCTCTCAGAAAAAATTTCTCGCATTAAATAAAGACCCAATTCTAGCTCCATAGTGTTCCTAATAATCCTTTAGGTGAGTGTATATATACAGTAAATGTAGATGCTCTGAAATGAAAGCTCAAAAGCTACTGAAGTCAAGAAGATTCAAAATGTTTAATGAAAAAACTAAAGCACATTTAGTGTAAAATAATCAAGGCATATTTTACACACTGTTTTTCTATAAATGAGCACAAATATTAAGTGTGTGTATCATATCATGTTTAATCTTATAGACTTTTACAACACCGGATTCTCACAGCCCTGGTAAACTTGGAAAAATCAGCAGACTCCAGATGTGTGATTTCCTGGCCTGGAAAAATCATAGACATTATTCAAATCTTTAATATCAAAAATTGTCATGATGTAGTCATTAATTTCTGTAGTCCTAAATTTATTGTAATGTTCCATTCTAAAATATATATTTAGGTCGAAAAGTTGCTCTTTGTGATTTTTTTTTTTATTTTATTTTTTTAAATACACACTTCAAATGATCCAAGTCATGACAAAATGATGGAAATTCATCGGTTAGTTAAGTATACTTTCATACATAGATGCATTATTTTTGATTCATGAAAAATGACAAAAAAATATTTTTAATGAAATCATTGAGTTAGAATTTTAAATTAGTTCTTCTGGCATTTTGATCTGATTAAAAAATGAATTGGACAGAAATAACTATTATAATCAGTGATGCTTTTTTAAACAAATTCTGTCTAAATACTTTCATAAAATCAATGCTGTGTTTTCTATATTGTTTTATTTTATATCACCACCAAAATCACATGAGTATACAATATATATATCGCCCAGCCCTAATTGAGTCCACTGACCGATAATTTGAGCAATGTCTTGGAGCTGCATGTACATTAGTGCCCTGTATAACAGTTTTGATGATGCAGCGTTATGTATGATGTTTTACAGCTTTGAGATTTTGAGCTCTTTCACACTCTTGATGGGAAAAATTTGTCCTCCCTACTCAAAGCTAATCTTTTTCTGATTTATCAAGGCAGAATCAACATGCGTGCTTTCATTCTTTCTCTCCTCCTCTGTCTCTCTCTCTATTTGCATGGTGTTTATTTGCATGGTGCAGTGCCTTTGCTTTGCTTTGATCACACGCCACTGATCAGCAACACACAAATACACATGTCTTTTTTCCTCGGTCACACCATGTTTGTCTCGTCACATGCGTTGGTCTTGTACAGCGCCCTCTGAAGGCCATGTCTGGTATCTTCCCACCCCCCTCTTTCTTTTCTCTCTTTCTCTCTACCCCTCTTTCTCTCTTGCTCTCTCACTCTCAACAGCATCATCTCTGGAGAAGGCCAGCCCATTGCCCGAAGGTCGCTCTCGTTCTCTTCGGTCGAATCGCTCCTACTCGGGCAGTTCTGTCGCTGTGGTCAGAATGACCCCGCTCTCTTTCATTCCTGGCGCAAAGATCATAAAATACCTCGGCATCATCAACATGTTCTTCATCAGAGAGACCACCTCACTGAGAGAGGTAGCAGTCTCACTGTTTTTACTACCCGAAATTTGGTTATGATGATGATGATGAAGGTTATTATTATTACTATTTCTAGTATGGATGTTATTAGGGGCTTTCGCACTGGGTAGTTCTAGGAAGTAGCCACCAGGGTGGTTCCCCGAGAACTAATGGTTCCCATTGGAACATTTTCCTGGTTGCATTCGCACCACCAGTAGGAACTCTGAAGTGACGTAAGACACGTATGTTGTTGTAACTTTTATTTTGACGACGTGTTGGACATTTATTTTGACGGCGCTGAGAACATTCTTACGATCTGTCTAACACGTTATTAGATAGAACTGTTATACATAGAAAGACCGTATATGAAAAGGCATTAGCGTATGCCGTGTGGTTTATGTCCAGTGTTGCTAGCTGATTAGAAATGCATAATAATGTTTGGCTGGGTCCTCTCAAAGTTAGGCTGTAATCTGTGTGTTTACACGGCTTTTTTAAATGGCGGGTTCTGGTGTTTCACGTGCGTTCGGCCAATCAGCGAACACTTTCTATAGTGTTGGTTTAGACCCTACTTGTAAGTAGGAGCTAAACTAGTTCTACCAAAAGGAGTTCCTAGAACTAAAATCGTTCCTAGTTCCTGCTGTGCGAACACGCCAAAATCTGGGTACTTTCGCCAATAGTTTTAGGATCCTCCGGTGTAAAAGCCCCTTATTTTATTACAAAATTAATATTAAATATTATGTATAATATAAATTTTATTTAAATTAATTTATATATTTTAATATTAAATTAATAGTCACTACAATAATAAATATTGTTAATATTAAATATTTTATATTAATGCTTTTAAAATTAAAATTATTAACAAATAGTGATATATATATATATATATATATATATATATATATATATTAGGGCTGTGCAAAAATTAATTGCGATTAATCGCATCCAAAATAAAAGTCTGTGTTTACATAATATATTTGTGTGTGCTGTATATAATTATGTTGTATATATAAATACACACACATGCATGTATATATTTAAGAAAATGTGTTATTCATATATAAAATATTTATATTTATATAATATAGATTATGTATTTATAAATATGTACAGAATTTAAGCGCAAATAATTCTTAAATATATACATGCATGCATAGGTATTTATATATACAAAATAATTATATACAGCACACACAAATATGTTATGTACACACAGACTTTTATTTTGGATGCGATTAATCGCAATTAACTTTTGCACAGCCCTAATATATATATATATATATATATATATATATAAATATATATATAGCATTAAGTATATAATAGTGAAATTATAAATGGTGGTAACTAACCAGTATTGTTATTATTGTTAATTTCATATTAGTATTAAATATTTTATAATATTAATGCTATCAAAAGTAACTATGAAATATTACACCGTTAAAATGATTGATATTAAATATGTTGGATAATGTTAATATAATTAAATTACAAGTATTAACATAGATAGAATGGAATATAAATGAAAATAAAATGTATATTACTATTATTTATTGTTGTTTGTTTTATTATTAGCATTATAAATAATAATCACTTTTAATAGTATTAATTTTATCAAATGATTTAGCATTATTAAAATAAGTAATATAATATGTGATGGTATTAATAATATTCAGCATTTTGTATAATATTATAATATTAAAGTGAATTAAAATGATTGAATTAAATATTATTAAATGTTATATTAACATTAATAGTAATCAATTAATATTTTTTATAAATACATATTAATTAAATATTATTAAATGTTATATTAACTTTAATAGTAATCAATTAATATTTTTTATAAATAAATATATAATGTTTTGTTGTTTGTATATTTTCTTAGTACTATCATTGTGTTTTAGGAGGGAGGTGTGAGTGGGTTTCTGCATACGTTCATAGCTGAAGTATTTGCGATGGTTCGTGCCCACGTCGCTGCTCTTGGAGGGAATGCTGTCATCTCCTACAGCATGAAGGAGTGTGTGTTTATGGAAAACCCTAACAAGAACCAGGTTAATACATAACACAGACACACACACAAACTCATCCATACACGCAACCAATCATGTTTTTTTCATTTATGCTAGTGTTGAACATATTTTACAGGCGCAGTGCCTAATCAACGTCAGTGGGGATGCCGTCATCTTTGTTCGAGAATCTGAAGTCGAGGCGGCTTCGGTACCGCCACAGTCAGCCACCACACAGACCTCCAATGGGGAAGGAACGTGAACCAACATACACACACACACACACACCAACAAACTCAAGTAAATGAGTCTTAATGTGAACCATGCCAATCTACCAACCAAATCTCCAAGAAGTTCACGCATAACCTGATTGGTTAGTTCTCCCATGTGTTATATTTTAGCCCCTGTAAATGGCCAATATTTTCTTCTTTTGATTTTTTTTAAAAATCCCTCCATCGGAAGCCTTTCAGAAAGGTTGTCTGCCATGTTTCTACAGTATGTGTCACATTCCATTTTGTCCATGTGTGGTGAGGCAGCTACAAAATTATAAAATATATGAAATGCGTTTTCTGTTCTCAAAGAGTGTGTAAACGTGTCAACCACTCTAAATGGCCATGTTTTATATTGAAATAAAGGAATGAACTACTGATGCACTCACACCGACATGCAGTTCAGGATTTTAAATACTGGTTTCAAATTAGGCACCTCCTGTCATGTCCTACTGATCTCTTTACAATCATGTCAAATGCTGGAAACGTTTGTTTGCTTTCATGTGCCACAATGTATGACTTTTAATCCAAATGTTTGGATCGGACTTCTGTGAGGCCGGTCCAGTTCTCTTGCATGTGCAATGCCAGTTAATCATAAAGAGAAAGAGATATTTCAGGGCAGAAGCATGCTCACCGTGGACTGACACTTGAATGTACAGATGACTGGTCTGGATATGAGGTGGGCTGCTCTGAGTCTGTTCCTGACTGACTTTTATTGCTATTATTTTGTATATGTGTTTGCCTGAGGACAAATCAAAATTGTACATTATAAGATATAATTGAATAAAACTATTATGGCTCTGGTGTGTTCAGTCCTTAAGTTCCTCCTTGTTGTTTAATGTTGGATGATGTTTAATTATATTGTATTTTCAGAAAGTTTTGGAATATTTTTCCTCTCCCCAAATTTGTCACTAACGAAACACTATAATCAATAATTTATAAAATTGCCTGTCCACCCTAAACTTTTGGATTATGGTAGTCTTCAAAATTTACTCTCAAAAATAATCTTTGAAATGAAACTTTCATAAGTTTAGATGTAATTTTATATATAGTTATGTTTAGGGATGTCTGTTTTTGTGATTAACGTTTCTTTAGTATAACTATGGAGTATAAAAATTCAATATAAATTCTCGGATTGGACTCTACGATCGGCGGAAGTTATCGAGCATCCAAACCTTCACCGGAAATTCCGCCGTGCATAGAGCCCATTCACAAGCCTCTCTATGAAATCACATTATTTTATTTTCTCTCAACAGGTGGCGCTAATCTTCCAAATTTGAATTTAAAATCTGAAATACTGTATTAATTGAAAAAAATTATTTAAAAAAAAATATTATTTTTTTCAGTGGCAAAAATTAACCATAATTATTGCATAAATATGAATAAGTACCATCAAATTATTGAACAATATTTTTTCGTTTATAGGTGCCGGCCAGGCACTGCCTGGTCACTTCTGACCGCGAATATGACAAATGCGATGCTAGCTACACAAGCTCTCAGATTTCATCAAAAATATCTTCATTTGTGTTCCGAAGATTAAAGAATGTACGGGTTTGAAACGACACGAGGGTGAGTACTGAGTAATAAAGGACAGAACTTTCGAGATGCACCTGGCGTTCTGCAGGTGTACTTGGAATTTTCAGTTTTGGGTGAACTATCCCTTTAATGTCCTGTAACGTCAATTTACTATCATACTCCAGTCAGCCAATCAATTGGACTTCCCGAGCGTGACCTACTTAATATTCATAAGCCAAATCTTCGCCATAGTAGGATTCGTTGGCAAAAGTAATACACAGCGCGCTTCTCTGTTCCTGCACGTCAGACGTGGCTCAGTCAGTCCTCTGCATTCAAACCTTCCTGATCTCCATCTTGAGCATATACCCCACGCCTGTTTCCTGCAGGAATTTATTTTACAAAAATGGGAGATATAAGACTGCCGAGGCACATGTTCATGTGGTGTCTTTCTGCTATTTATATGTTTGCCTTTGCGTCTCTTTACGTTCAGATTCCGGGTGAGTTTGGGAAGAATTTTAGTAAACTTGCATGCATTGAACTAACTTAGAGTTTCCCTGTGACGCATGCAACAGTATTTTAGACATGCATTTTTAATGATCATACTCTTCTATGAATGTATAGGTTAGTTTGTTCAAATCTCCAGGACGGTTGTTTATTCAGTGTAGGGATACAGATGAACACATTTTAAAGGGCCCATCATATGGGTCTGTTAGTGCAGAACATCTTTTCTCATATAAGCATGTTGATGCCTGTCCTGCGGTCTGAATGTCACAGCAATTCTTTCAAAAGGAAATGGATTGCACAAAGTAGTTTTTTTAGTCCAATTTGTTTTTAGTGTTTTTAGATCACATTAAACATATGAGATTCACAATCTAATTTAAACCTGGAAATTAGTCAATTAAGTCAATTTCAGATTCTGCAGCAAATATTTTAGTATTGACCATGTGAGCGCTCTCTTTCTTTACTTTACTTTTTTAGGTCTGTATGGAAATGAGGGATTGCTGCCAGCACGGTGGCAGCTGCGAGTGTCTGGGAAGAGTGTTGTGGAGCAGCTGAAGGATACTCCCACCCTGCTGTGGTTTGGTCCTCATCTGGGTTTGGACACACAGCAGTGCATGGAGCTGTTCAGTCTGACCGGAGCTCTGCTCAGTTTACTGACTTTGGCTTTACCACCGCTCCGAGATTGCAGAGTTTTCCTGGTGCTCTGGATGCTCTATCTGTCTCTCTACCAGGTTCAAACTTATTTCACAATCGGATTCTACTACTGACTGACCAATATGGGTTTTTCAAGGGCTGATATGATGTATAGAGAACAGGGTGACCTATGGCTGATATAATGCTATTATATAAATATAAACAATTTTAACAACTGCAAATCTCCAATCTGCTGTTGGCCATCCTTCGGATGAGACGTTAAACAGAGGTCCTGAGTCTCAGTGGTCATTAAAAATCCCCTTGGCCTCTGTCCATCCCAACATACTGATTGGCTTTATCACTGTCTCCTCTCCAACAATAAGCTGGTGTGTGGTGGGCGTTCTGGCGCAACATGGCTGCCGTCGCATCATCCAGGTGATGATGCACATTGGTGATGGTTGAGGAGATTCCCCCCTCCATGTAAAGCGCTTTGAGTGCCCAGAAAAGCAGTATATAAATGTGACAAATTACTATTATTATTATCCTAAAAACCCATATCAGTCACGAATACTACTTATTAAGGATAAAAATAATAAATTTTATTAGGTAAAGTATACAGTACTGAAATGTTTGTTGTTTTTAGGTGGGCCAGGTATTCTTATACTTTCAGTGGTGAGTAAGAGACTTTTTGTCAGAGTTTGTTGCTTGTACACCACTTGATGTTATATTGAATCACAAATGTTCTTGTTCCTTAAACTAGATCTGTTATGTAACAGTCTTTGTTGAAATCTTGATCCTGAGAGACACTTGAGAGTATTATTTATTGTAGTCACAGATCTGTTGATCTGCTTTCAATCATAACAGATGTGAAATGACCTTGGTCGACTCGGCAGCAAATCAGAATTTGGATAGTACGTACGTGTCAAACATGTCTCTTTCCTTTCTTATCTTGTTCTCAGGGATAATCTCTTGTTGGAGACAGGCTTCTTGGCCATTCTTGTCGCTCCTATGAAAATGCCCTGGTCCTCAAAGGTGTGCCTCCATGATAATGTGACGTTCTGGCTGGTGCGCTGGCTGTTATTTCGGCTGATGTTTGCGTCGGGTGTCGTCAAATTGACCAGTCGCTGCCCCACTTGGTGGGGCCTGACAGGTGAGGAACTGTAGAATATATTTGTATGTGTGCCTACATGTTCTTGTGTTGTTACTGGAAGTTTCAGAATATAATCAGAATGGTGCAAAAACTTAAACAAACATCTTTAAGATGTTTTCTTTACATGTGAAATAAAGAAAACAGTTACAAACTGAAACAGGAAGTGCTTCTGGACCAGTGTTGTTTACATCTTGTGAAATGGTCTATACAGTGGCCTCAAGTTGACCAACGAATTAAAGCAAAATCTATGGTTTGTTCTAACTCATTATGTTATTGAACTGTTAAGAAGGGCTCATGAATTGAGAAATCAAATTTTTCCTTTTTTTTTTTTTTTTTTTTTAAGAGATCATTGTATTATAAAAAGTTCAGAACTTTAGTTTCAGAACTCAAAACTTCCTTGTTAGTCCAAAAAACAACTTAGATTGAAACCAAGCTACCCTAAAATATTATTTTTTTTTATTTTGATTACTATTTTCACATTTTAACGAAGTTCTAGATCACGTCATTAAGACACTTTTTTTTGTTTGGTTACTTTATTTTACTGCATATTAATTTTTAAATGACAGTTTGAAGCTTTTCAGAGAGAATGAACCAAAAACAATTATAGTTGTATGATAAAGCTATTTCTATTATGATACTATTTGTGAAAATGTCATTTGCGTGAATAGGTTTTTTTGTAAATAAATGGGGAATATATATATTATTATTATTTTTTTTTTGCTCCTTTCCACTGTAATAAATAATTAAATATTTTGTTAATTGTATGACTTTTGTTTTTGTAGTAACTAATAGTGTATGTTGTAAACTGTTTTTATATTTTTGATTTGTCAATGTTTTTTTATTGTAAAAAAAGGCAGTGTGTTAGTATTCCACTCCAATCATAAGCTTTAGTTTATACATTTTTCTACATTCTCTCTAAATTTTAGTTTAAGTACTGAATCACATGAAAGTTTTGACTGCTGCTTTTGTCTGAAAATAAATTACAAATCATATTATTCATTTAAGTTCAGTGCCATAACAGGGTTATTAAAGTTAACTAAAACTAAAACCATAAAAAAAAAATGTTGCTTGAAATAAACGGTACCTGAAATAAAATGAAATATGAAATATTTAAAATGATTTTGTGCAATATCTCATTTTTAATTTAGTTTAACTTGATGTGCTAAAATAAAAATAAAGACTGTATAGACATTTAAAAAAAAAGTATAAAAATTACAAAATTGCAATATAAAAATAAAAACATTTAAAATATTTATGTCAAAAGGGGTGCGAATAGTAGAGGCCAGCTACTGAGAGCTGTGCAGGTAAACCTCACTCCCCTGATCCCAAGAGGCACACTAGCGACTGGTGTTAGAGACTGTGGTCTTTAGCATCTGCTTGTTAGTGCACCCATACCGTTACCTCCCATACCGGTGGCTCGGGTTCGAGTCCCACACAGAGACACGGGTGAGTCGGACATGAGGGGTTAAGTGCGCTAGTGCTAGTGTGTCTCTAGGTATCGGAGGAGTGAGGTTTACCTGCAGTTCTCACTAGCTAGTCTCACTTAACTATAATATCTCAATGATAGTGAACTACTACACGTGTTCTGTTGTTCTCTCACCAGCTTTGACCTATCACTATGAGACCCAGTGTATACCGACCCAGCTGGCCTGGTTTGCTCATCAGCTGCCAATGTGGTTCCAGAAACTCAGTGTAGTGGGTGCCTTTGTTATCGAGATAGCAGTTCCTTTCCTGTTCTTCAGCCCCATACGAAGACACAGACTCACCGCCTTCTACATGCAGGTGAGTGTATGCATGTGTGTGATCAGAAAGAGAGAAGCTGCTACGGGTTTGTGCATTATTGTGACGTCTTTGTGTACAGGTCCTGTTTCAGGTGTTTATCATCCTGTCTGGGAATTATAACTTCTTTAATATTCTCACTATCACCCTGTGCCTGTCGCTGCTGGATGACCAACATTTAAACTTCTGGCTCCGCAGACCCACGCTGAAGACAGAAAGCAGTATGGACAAACTTACATTACACTAACATTGAGCTCTTATGCTCACCAGAGCTGCATTTAAATAAAAAATTATTACAGGAACTGCTGTTTGAATACATTTTAAATGTAATTTATTCTGTTTCTGCATCATTACTCCAGTCTTCAGTGTCGCATGATTCTTTATAAATCATTATAATATGCTGATTTGCTGCTCATTTAAAATACATGATATATATTTGTGGAAACTGTGTTTTCAGTGAGAATGTAAATATTACATGAAGATGGCAATGTGTGCTGTACCTTGTTATGACAAGATGTTAAAACCAGGTCCAGAAGTCTGTGTTTTTTTTTTTTGTTTTTTTTTTTCAGCATCGTTACAGACTCTATTCTCTGGAATGGCTTTAATGTTAGAGGTCAGTGTATACGCCCTGCTTGGCTACTGGACAGTCCGATACTTTGACCTGCAGGTGGACTGGGAAAAGAAAAGCGTGTCCTCCAAAACAGGTGAAGCTCTCAACAATGTCTTACTGAGGTCAGTTATCTTTCAGTGTGATTTATCTCTCTTTGTGTTCCTCTTTCTCAGCCTTTACTTATTTTGAGTTCAATGGCTTTCTGAAGACTGTTACGGTGCCCAGTATCTGGATTGGTGTTTTGTGTCTCGCGTGGGAGATCATCACTGCCATGTTTAAGTAAGTGTTATGGGATAGTTCACCTATCTATGGTTTGTTGTTGGCTTGATATGTCCATTAGATGGCGTTCTGGTTGAACAAATGTTTTTGATTGCTTGTGATGTTTCAGATGTGCTTGTGTGAGGGGCGTGTTGTGGCGTCTCTGGAGCACAATCCAGTGGGCGGTGATGGCTGCGGCTGCTGTCTCAATGTTTGCCATCAGTTTGGTTAGTAAACATCCTGTCAGTGTTATTTTCGTATCATTAATAATTTTTTTTTAAAGGTCTATTTAGTTCTATCTATCTATCTATCTATCTATCTATCTATCTATCTATCTATCTATCTATCTATCTATCTATCTATCTATCTATCTATCTATCTATCTATCTATCTATCTATCTGTCTATCTGTCTATCTGTCTATCTATATATATATATTTCTTTTAATTTACAGTTAGTGATTAGAAATTTTAGTTTAAATTTCAACTTACACTTAATTAAAATTTTAAATTTTGCCTTGGCAAATCATTAAATAACTAACTTAAAAAAAAAAAGTTTATATTTATATATGTGACCCGTGCTGGCAAAATGAGTCTGAATGTGTATGGGCTACTTAAGACCTACAGGCAAAACAAGTGAAATGTAAATTGTGGTTAAAATTGTATCTTGTTGTGTGTATTATTTGTTTGTTTGTTTTTTCTCGGAGGAGTACATTTACTTTGTCCATGAAAAACGATCTTACTCGTGCTGACTGACAAATCGATTCACGATATACACACACATACACAGAATTTCATTATTTAAAAATTTCTGTCAAAGTTTTTCTTTCGAAAACTTCCGTTTGGTTAGCTGTTGGGGAAAAACATCTTGTGTAGTGCAGGTTGTAATATATTGGTTGTCTGTTTCATTATTGTTAATCAAAAAATTGTAACATGGAGGGAAAAAAGATAAATATATATTTTCCCTATAGATATTTTGGTTTTTATTTTAAGGTATGGTTGCTAGGTGGTTTTGGAATTTTCAGAAAACTTTCTTTCTTTTTTTTTTTTTTCAAAATTGACTTTGCTTACTCAGTCAACTTCAAACAGCTGTAGCTCAGGCATTTTTGATCCGATTCCAACAAATAATACAAAATAATTAAAAATTAATACATGAAAAGGTCGATTTAATGTGGAAATAATATAACTACTTTTCTCTCATTTTGCTAGCACAGGTCTTGTTTATTTATTTTTTTTAGTTAATGATAACATTATTTCCTGTTTGTATATCTTTAAAGGGATAGTTCACCCTACTATTGTCATCATTTTGTCACCTACATGCTACTCTAAACCTGTCTGTTGAGTTAATTAGCAGAATTGCCAGGTTTTCCTGTAAAGTGGATGTTAACTGCAACTGTTAAAAATGACAAAGACACAATGGACCGTAAAAGTAGTCCATACATCTTGTATTCCATATTTCAAGTCTTATCAAAGAGTCTGATAGCTTTTGTGGGGAACTGAATAAAATGAAAGTAATTCATAAAACAAAACAAAAATCATATGTGGTTTCTGCACTTTTCTATCTAAATCTCATTCTGACATTCACAATGCACATAAGAACTTGTGTACTCCAGATGTAGGGCACAGAATTCTAATCTTTTTAGTGCACTGTCCAGTAAAAATGTAAAAAGTTATGTAAAAATAATGAGACTAATAATGAAGTATGTGTGCAGGTTCCTTACACCTACTTTGAGTATGATGCCAACAGTAATCTTTGGCCTGGGATCCGGACAGCGTTTGAAATGACTGACCGTTACCAGCTGGTCAACTCATACGGATTGTTCCGGAGAATGACCGGGGTCGGAGGTCGTCCAGAGGTGGTCATTGAGGGCAGCATGGATCGCAACACATGGACGGTCAGTTTAGGAGTATTTCAGGAAGTGCATATAGTGTCTGAATTACAGCACTGATTTGTATGTGAAGGATGGACTTTACAAAAAATCAAATATGGACTTGTAATTAAAAAGGTGTAGGTTAACACATTGAATCTAACCTGGATCTTAAAGGTGAAGTTCTGTGGGACGGGCAGCCTCAGATTTGCAAAAATACTGTACTTTTACCAATTAGGAGTGGGAATCTTTAGGCACCTCATGATCTGATTCTGAATCCAAAACATTTGTTGATCTATTTTTTATTTATTTTTTTTCCAATGAATTTTTGCAGGAGATCGAGTTCATGTATAAGCCGGGGAACATGAGCGCAGCGCCCCCTTTTGTGGTTCCGCACCAGCCCAGGCTGGACTGGCAGATGTGGTTTGCTGCTCTGGGGCCGCAGACACAGAGCCCCTGGTTCAGCAGCCTCCTACACAGACTCCTGCAGGGCAAACACGATGGTAAGGATGCGTTGTTTGTACATGTTTGAGATTTAAAAGCACCCAGTGCGTGTCTGAGCTACTGTAGATGCAGTGTTGAATTGAGTGTTTTGTACTTAACTGTTCTGTGTGTGTGTGTGTGTCTTGTGCAGTGGTCAAACTCATTCAGACAGATGAGTCTCAGTATCCATTCAGCAAACAGCCTCCTGCGTACCTTAGAGCTCACCGTTACAAATACTGGTTCAGCGAGCCAAAAGCAGACGGGTGAGCATTTTTATTATCTTGCTAAACATAGTGGATTATTGTTAACGTTGATGTTTAACGTTAGCCTAATTGAACTGTGTTTCCTTTAACTATTAATGTCTTATTCGGTTTGTGTGCGTTTAGTTCATATCCCCAGCGATGGTGGAGACGGGTGTATGTGGAAGAGTTCTATCCTATAGTGCACCTTGGTGACTCTTACCTTGAACAGATGCTGGTTCAGCATGGTTTGAAGGTAAGAAACGAGTCTGAATCAGGACACATTTTGAACATTGATTTCAACTATAGTCTCAGGTCACTGTCTGTTATCTGAAGAGTAGTTTAAGAATTTTCTTTAGAGCTGCACGATTAATCCAAATAAAATGTAAAACTCGATATGGCTTTAATTTATCATAGTTTTATTATTAAATCTTAAACAAATATGCGTAAATATGTGTCGGAGAGAAGTGCAGCACTATGTTTGTTTACAGACACTTCGTATCTGTTATTTTTGTAGAGATATATTTTGTTGTATGAATTAGAGCCAGACCGATTTATCGGCTGGCGGATATTATCGGCCGATATTAGGCATTTTCCAAACTATCGGTATCGGCACTTATAATGGCTGATAAATGAATATTTCAAAAATAAAATACAAACGGACGAAACACGCTTGAACCATGTCATGAGTGTTGGAGTTGTATAGTTTGTCCACCAGAGGGCACTCTACACCGTCCCTGTTGACAACACTCGTTGAGTTGGTCACAAGACATACATTGCTTGAATAACAATTAAAAGAACATCCCAATCAGTTCTCTAAACTTAAATAAGCATGAACAAATTTGTGACTATTATGTCCAGTTTTGCTTCTGTTAAATAAGCTGAGAGTGAAGCGGAATCAGCTAATAATAATTACGTTACGTTGTTGCAGTGTAGTTGACTGACTGTCCTTTTAACTTTTGACAATGTGACTGAAGTATTTCTTTAATAGCCTGTGACAGTTATAGCAATGCGATTGTATCATCTCTTTTTGGCCTGTTATATTGAAAATGTACATTTTACAATTTGCAGTATGACGTTATCCATTGCTAAATTATGGCTCATCATAGACTAGCTAACCACAAAGCTAGCTAATGCCACTATCGTCAGTCTGTCCTGTTGTGACTATAAAAGAAACAAGTTTCTTTTTAAAATGCATTATCATATTATTTTAGTTAAATCTCATAAATAACTACAAATAACTAATGTTATGGAAATCTGTTAATGTTTTGTTGCACGTTTCTGAAAAAATAAATAAATAGAAAATATCGGCCGTTTAAAACCAACAAATATTTGTAACGGAATCGGCCTTCAAAATCATTTAGCGGCCGGGCTCTGGTATGAATTTCTGAACATACAATATATCAAAAGAAAGAACAGACCCTCTGCAAAAATAAATAAATTCTAGCTTCATGCATTTCTTTTTAATCAACACTTGAATGTGGGTAAGTTTCATAATAAAAGCAACATTTCGAAAAAAAAAAAAGCTGATAAAATCGTGTTTTTGTCAAAGACGATGATCAAAACATTGATTGAGTAGATCATGTCTATAAAGCTTGCACAGGTCTATACCTCTTCATTGGTTTCATTTCTTTCAGTAACGTTAGGCAGTTTTCATTCATATGCTGTTGAATATTTGATTGTGTTAGCTTACATGTGTGTAAGCAATCTTCTATCGTTTCTTTTTCACTTGTTTTTGTATTTGGAGCATCTGTACCATTTCAGAAAATACATAATAGCACCCCCTTAACGTGCAACAGTGCAAACATGGAATGCTGCAGAAAAACGCATCAATTTGTGTCATAAATGATGGAAAATCTTGTCAATGGTGGGGAAAGAGTTAATGAAGGTTAAATACCATCTCTTGAATCTGGTCAAGACCCTCTTCCCATTTTTCCCATCAGGATAAGGCTCCTCCGAGGCGCAGCTCGAATGCTTGGCTGCCGCGGTTATTGCGATATGTAGGTGAACATGCCCGTGAGATACCAGCTCATCTTCTGCTGTGGACTCTCTTCAGCTCTGCAGCGACCATGTGTCTCCTCAACTCTCTGCGATCGCGTGCACATCATCGCCAACACGAATCGCACCAGAACCAACACACAGACAAACAGGCCGCAGGACGGACATGCTTCAATGTGGCGGAAAAGAACGAGAAGAAACACGAGGAGGAGGAGGAGGAGGAGAAAGCGGAGGTTACAAAAGATGATCTGGAAGAAGATGGAAAGGAGCAGGATAAAGATGCAACAAGTGAAGAGGAACAGGAAGGAGAAATTGAAGAGGAAGTGAGTGCAGAGGAAACCGAAGAGGACAGCCTTAGAAAAAGGAAGTGATGCGTTTCTTTTTCTTCAAATAATCTACCTGTGGCTTTAAATGAAACTCTGGGCTTTTTAATACCAGCTCAGGGTAATGACATCTACCCCAAAAATATCAGCATTTACACCTTCATTGTGCCAGAACATTGATATTTTTCTGTTTTCACAGGCATTTTTGAGAGATGTAGACAGAGTAGTGAAGCTTTCATGTATCCCAGCAGTGTCCTGGATTTTCCTGCACATTTAGTTAAACTAATCCCGATAGGAGGACCTCAATGCAAAATGAGGGATTTCTGTTGTTGGTCTGACCGGTAAATGCAAAACGAGGTAGGTTATTGTTCCCCCAGTGTGCACTACTACACCCTACATGAAAAGCCAGGATGTCTTCCACCATGAGACCTAAATTTACTGTAAAAAAACAAGCAAACTGTACATTAAATGAACATACTGGGCCTCATTAAATGGAAGAGTGGGATTTGAGTTTGTAAAAGCATTCTTGCGTTGAATTGAATGCATCGAAATGCCAACCAGCACTTTTATGAACTATTTGCACAGACATTCCTTTGTTCTGCTCATGTTTTTTGAATGAAGCCCAGTATGTGCTGTGCCTTATGGTATACCAAAAGTATCACACAAGTCTAGGTATCAGAAAATATTTCATTCTCATTTTATTTTCATGAATAATATAGAGATGCTTAAATATTTTTTCCCCTTAGACTGTTATCTTGTATTTTTGGTGTTATATGACCTGAAATTGTTTATCGGACTGTAACTGTAGATTTGTGTATTGTTCGTGACATTGCTTTTTAGTTTTTTACCACTGTGATGTTGTTAAAAAATTGCATGTTTATTGTTAATATGACTGAAGATGCACACACTGTAGTATTTAATAAATTTGTGCCATTATTTCCAAAGAAATACAGCCTCTTGATTCAATTTATCTTCAATCTATATGAATACATGATTCTAGTTCATATGATTGAAGATGCACACACAGACGCACACCACTCGGCTTTAATGTTTTGTAATATATTTAATAAACTTACAAAAATATACACTGGCACAAGTGTCATCATTTCCAAAGAAATACAGCCTCACAATTTACATTTTTATCTTCAATCTATATGAATACATAATTAATTTTTATATAGTAATTACAATGAATACATAAGATAATAGGATATATATAAAAATCCTTTTTTTTTTCATGTTGCTGGAAAAGCAAAGGTATAATAATTGATTTATTTTATTTGACATTTTCTGAAGAAACTTCCAAGGTGTTGTGTGTGTGTGTGGTTGCTAGTTAGCGGAAGTCAAAAGAGCCCACCCTTCAGTCAGAATGATATTCAGTCTCTAGAATTATGATACATGTTCACCACTGCAGGACACCAGGGCAGTATTTATCAATGAGACCCTGATAATACGGCCTCAGACTCGCCACGTCCGGTAGTTCAGTGCTCTTGGTATACAAATCAAACTTGCTGTCAGAGGAAAGACAAACAGATGCATGTTATTGATCTACCTGTAGCTTGAGGTCAGATCTTCAATATGTGGGGCACACAACTGATAAAATGGAATCACGGATGATGAGATACTCTTATTGAGAAATTAGATAGCATACTTAAACTCTTTGACCCAGGGAAGCATCTGCAGGTCTTTCTCGTTGCATAAGTGCATGTAGTCTCCGTTTGAGTGCCAGGGGTAGAAGGAGTGGTAGCGGATCATGTAAAGACCCTGAAGGAATTTGGGAGTGTTAAATGTATAAATTATCTTATGAAAGTGTAAATCACATTATATTGTTTGTATGCGTGTTAGATTTGTTTGTGTGACATTACCTCCTCAGGGATGGTGCATTTGTTGAACTTCATTACCTGGTACAGATACTCTGGAATAGTGCAATAAGAATTTCTGCTTAGTCACTTCGGCAGCAAATATAGTACTGGTCATATTATTAAAATGTTTCTTATTCTCACCGTGGCAACATTTATTTAATCAAAAAAATACAGTAATATTGTGAACATTTCTTTTTCTTCATATTAACTGTTTTCTGTTTTAATTTATTTAAAAATGTAATTTATTCCTGTGATGCAAAGCTGAATTTTCGGCATTCTTCAGGGTCACGTGATCCATCAGAAATCACTGTAATATGCAGATTTGTTGCTCAAATTATTTTTATAATACATTTATTATATATGTATTATATATATTTCAAAGTATTATCAATGTTAAAAACATTATGAAAAAAAAAAAACTTTTTTTCTTCAGGATTCTTTTTTTTAATGAAAAATTTCAACATTTATTTGAAATATAAATTTTTTATAACAATATAAATTGGAGTTGGGAATCTTTCGGAACCTCATGATTTGATTCAAAATGATTCTTGGGGTCATGGATTAAAATAAATTCTTGATTTCTATTGATATACTCATAGTTTAAATTTTATTTATTTGAACTAAAATCAAAGTGAAACTGAAAATATATTGGGAAATAAAATTATTACTTTAAAGCACTGGTCTGTCAGAGTGCCTTGGTAATTGGTAATATTAGGTGTATCATTCTTAGTTTTTGTCTTAGTTTTTTTTTTTTTTTTTTTTTGTAATACCTGGCAACCCATCACCTGGCGTGTTAAAGGGATAGTTCCTTTTGAAATTATTTTTTGATATGTTTTAGCTAACCTCAAGGGCATACAAGATGGTGTCTTTGTTTCCACACTATTTTTAATTTTGATATGTTTAGGTCAAACTGTTCTTGTCTGTCAGTCATATAATGGAGAAATATGGGGTCCACCTCAAAGAGCATGCACAGAGAAGTCCAAATTAAACATGATTTGATCTGCGCAAGCTCCGGAAAGCCCCGGAAGTGATATCTCACGTGTGTACATCACTCATTGTTTACACAGAGATTTCAAAAGTGTTACCATTAGGTGGTAATATGTACATGTTGGGTGCTAATATGTACATTTTAGGTGCTAATATGTACATTTTAGGTGGTAATATGTACATTTAGGTATTAATATGTACATTTTAGGTGGTAATATGTCAATTTCATGAGATAATATGTACATTTTAGGTGGTAATATGTACATTTAGGTTCTAATATGTACATTTTAGGTGTTAATATGTACATTTTAGGTGCTAATATGTACCACTAAGGTACCAATGTGCAGCCTTTGGGTACAAAAGTGTACCTTTTAAAAAGGTACAGCCCCAGTGACAGCTTTTGTACCTTTTTTTCTGAGAGTGTAGTGAGTGTTTCGCAATGAGACATTGGATGCAAAATCCTTCAAATCACTCACCATCATGTCCCCAAGACATCAGGACATTATCAAGCCCAGATTGAGGTTTATAGATCCCAAATTCTGTGCTGCATTAAGAGAAGTATAAGCAAACACTACATTATCAGGTGGAATGCTAAAGAATGCAATGAACATTTTAATTCAATGTTGACGTAAGATACCATTATTAACTTTACTGATTTACTCGCCCTCATGCTTTTCCAAACCTGAATGACTTTTTTTTGAGGAACACTAAAGCACCATAAAAAGTGTGTTATTGTAGTGTTGTTATTGTTATCTAACACTTTTTAAAATCATTTAAATTCATTAAATAAATCGGAAATAAAATATAATGCATATTAGATGAGAAAACTGTAAATTAAAATACTTATGAGCTTGAGAGTTGTACTAAATTGACCAAAACTTAAATGAAAGCTAAATAGAAATGAGATTAGAACAACTAATAAATATGAAATATGAATATACAAATACATTGATATTTAGAAGATAAGTGTATTTGTGTTTTTGAAAGGTTTGTAGCTGTACTTGAGTGTTGGGTTTTTCACATCCGGATTGCCTTCAAATGTGGAGTTTCTGAACACTATTGAATCCTGGAACTTGCACCCCACTGGGAATGTGTCTCCGACTACGGCCCACTGAAACACACAAAGCAGCATTCTGATTGCATATCATTTAGCCCATGTCGTAGGGTTTTAGACTGTGTGTTTGGATGCATTTGTCTCTCACCTGTGGTTCCCCATACAGTGCCATGATTTTTCCAATGTCATGGATCAGACCAACTAGCTGGAACCAATCTGGAGACAGGTAAAAATGAGATGTGTGCTTTTAAATTCAATTGCAATGTTGTATTTTAACATTCACCCAAAGAAAAATCTCCATAATGAACTTTCACATTTAGATATGGATTTCAATCCCGAAAGAAGCCCAGCAGGTATGGGACATATTAATCAGAAACTGGACAAAAACAAGCTCAGTTGCGTGTTTTTGTAAAAAAAAAGGGACTCATGTGACCTTTGTCCTTGTTGACTCCTCACCTTTATCAGGATGCTCTTTGCGAATTCCCTCGGCGGTCTGGAAAGCGTGGAAAGAGTTCGGGAAGTCAACATCAGGATCGGATTCATCGACAAGCTCGTCCAGGGAATTGATGTTTTCCATCATGGTCATGCTGAAGTGATTGCAATTCGCCCAATCCTGGTGCTAAAGGTGAGAGCCGTATTCAGTGTTTGTTTGTCACAGAGCATCATATTTTTATTCTAGTTTAATTTCAACAGAGAAACATGTCCAGTTGAATTAAAATTTACTTTACTATGCGAGAAAAGCTCGCAATATAGATAATGTTCAATGGAGACAGATTTTAGTTTTGAGTGTGTCTGCATTTATTTATATCAGTTAAACAGGTTTTTCACTTTTATTAGAGGTGCATTTTATTTATTTCGATTTTTACCTGCTATTTAGTGTCAAAAACTGACACACATATACATACAACGACCAACCTTTTGTTTGACAAAGTCCAGCGTTTGGCACGTGTGCATCTGCTTGTATGTATTAAACACACGGTCAAAGAGAGCTCCACTCTGTATTAGACGTACACACATCAAAATGGAAATAGTTGAGTCATATTGAGGAATTATACATGATTAAGTTAATAATATGGCAAATTCAAAATTTTACTGTACCTCAAAGTTTCTGAATTCTGTTTGGTCTTTCTCATGACATTCGGGGCGATATGCCAGAGAAGGATCCGGACCCTAAGAGTAAAAGTTGATGTGTGAGGAATAAGACTTAAAAGACGGATACCAACTCAAAACAACAGTTTGAATGATTCAAAATGAATCAATTCATTTATAATGCCTACAACTCGTAGTAAATGTCTGAATGTCAGGTACATACCAGGTTCACCACCCTCATGGTTCAGCTGAGATTGTGCCGTTCAGGATGGAGGAGGATGTTGTGTGTTTGGCGTCTCTGAGTGCTCTATTTATAAATGCTGCACATATGGGGTCTCTGAACTGGAGTGGGAATAACTAGTAAAACTTTAACTTTCTTCAGTTCACTGTGTGTGTGTGTGTGTGTGTGTGTGTGTGTCAGAACTGGGATATTTTGGCACAAATACAGAGGACTGATTCAGAAAAGACGTATTCTACCATTACAGTTACATATTTTACATATTTTAGTGTTTTATGAATTGTTTTGTTTTAGTGTGGTTTTGTTTCATTATTTGGCTTTGATTTAAGTTTATTTTTCCAGTAGGTTTTTATAGTTTTTTTTTTACGTTTCTTTTTGACGTCAATCAACACAATAAATCTAAGTAAAATATGTTTTGAATATTTTGCTTTGATTGCAGGTTTTCTTTAGTATCATGTTTGTAGTTTCTTATTTCTAGATCATCTCTAAACTGAAGTATTGTTTGTTTCACCAGAAGGTTCAGAGACTTCAAATTGATAACTGTGAGTGTGTGTTTGTGTGTCAGAGTGTGTGTCTGTCAGTACTGGGATATTTTGGCCCAAATACAGCAGACTGATTCAGAAAAGACTAAGGGCTAAGAATTTATATTTTACATTATATTATACATTATATTTACATATATTTCGTTTTTTATTGAGTTGTGTTTTAGTGTGGTCTTGTTACGTTTCACAATTTGGCTTTGCCTCAAATTAATTTACTAGGTTTTTAAACACTATACACTAGGTTTTTTTAATTTAAATTAAATTGTTGACATCAATCAACACAATAAATAAAGTAAAATATGTTTTGAATATTTTGCTTTGATTGCAGCGGGTTTTCTTTATCAAGTTTGTAGTTTCTTATTTGTAGATCTTCTCCAAACTGCAGTGTTTGTGTCACCAGAATGTTCAGAGACTGCAGAGTGGTGTGGTGTGTGTGTTTATATATATATATATATATAAGCATCAGCTAAATGGAAAAAAATATATATATTTATTTATTAATTTTTTTCCCATTTAGCTGACGCTTTTACCTAAAGCGACTTACAGGGACACATTGGTGTCTCACAGTGGATTTGAACCTCGGTCTCTCACACCAAAGGCATATGTCTAATCCACTGCGCCATCACCACCCTAGGTTGAATTATATATGGTTTATGAGGACATAAATGTGTATAATGATATGGGAATTACAACATCATTTCATTTGATCTTGTAGGAAGGTTTTTTTGGTCCCCATGAGGAAAATGGCTTTTATCATACGGAGTTATGTTTTTTGAAAATGTAAATGTGGAAAGTTTTCTGTAATAGGTAGATTAAAGGTTAGGGTTAAAAGATAGAATATACAATTTGTACTGTATAAAAATTATTATATTTAAGGGAAGGCCCCATAAAACATAAAACCCAATGTGTGTGTCTGTGTTTTGTGTTTACAGTAGGTTACACCCCTGTTTTTTATTGGCTGATAGTTTGTGGGTGAGTCTGTGACATGTCTGGTACTAGGTCACATGCACAGAGTACACAGTCTAAAGTTAAAGCCAAGCAGATAACCTGCAATATTGTCACACACACTCATTCTGACATCTAACACATTTCTTTCTCCTCTTCGTCTTTGTCTGTTGTTTTTTTTTTGTTTTTGTTTTTTTTTACATTTGACTCGATTTTTGTTTTACTTTTTTTTAACACATTTGGTTATAGAGATGATGGATTAAATATGGCTCTCAATTAAATATTATTATTTTACTTCAGTAACCCTCGCTGGTTGATATTATAACTACACCATCTGGTCATTAAAAATATTTAAATAGATTAATTAAATAAATAATGTTATATTTGGTTTAATCTAGTCTAATTCAGTAGCACAAAACTTTTGAAATTGCTTGGAGAAGATGTAAAAAATCTGAGATTGAGAAAATGTAAAAACAATCCAGTTTATCATTAGAACACCCATTTTACTGTATTTCTTTATGAATTTTTCACATTTTCTGTATAAGTTTGCGCTAACTTTGTGCAATGTTTCAGGTCTGCAGATGGCAGTCTAACCTAACTCCTGAATGGATGTCTTGCCATCAGAATAAAGGTACCTACTTAACCATATTTTGGGCGGGAAATTGTACCCAGAAGCAGTGTTGGGGAAAGTTTCTTTTAAAATCAATGCATAATAATAATAATAATAATGCGCTAGTCCTTAAAAAAAGTATCTAATTGCCTGCGTTAGTGTTTTTGCATTTCTTTTTTTCTTCATTTTTTTAAAATAAATAAGCCTCATGCTGAAGGAAATGCTAATTGCATGCCTGCACAGTAGAGGGCGCAGCCCAAACAAACCTTTCAACTGTGCTGCCATTCTGAAACACAAATGTTATGTTTATCTAAATTATATGTTTATCTAAAGTCAATTTTGCTTTTTAGTATGGTTGAATTGGGTCATCGAATGTCAGCAGCAAAGACATTTGGTTAATAAAGTAAGTTTAATTGCATAAAGTTATCATTCTGAGTTTGCACTTCACTGTTTTTATAAGTAGCGGCATGTGCCACTAACAATGTTGTGCATCATGTCGTCATAAGTGTTTTTTTTTTTAAATAAATAAATTAAACTCATTTACAAATCGATAATATTTTTCAAAGATTTAGACAGTTTTTGGCACATCTGTATTTGAGTGGCATGTACTGTACATGCTACTGAATGTTGTGTAATACCAGAGCTGTGTGTCTTGTTGATCAGCAAACTGCCCATTCTAGGAAACATGAAAAAAATCTATCATGAGTCTCTATACCACATTATTAGTCGCATCCGTTATTGTAAACCATTATTTTTGCATGATGCTGCATGCAAAGTGTCAGTATAAGTAAGAGTAACTCTGGCCAAGGCAAGATAAACCAAATCTTAGGACATTCGAGGAAGATCTATTTGTTAGTGATTTAGACAGTAGCAAAAACAAGTAATCGGAGTCTGATATTGATCCTTAAATAACTACAGATATGCCTATATTTAATGTGGTTAGTTAGTATAATTGTATGGAATTATTAACAGGAAATACAACTTTTTTGTTGTTTTTTAATGGTGTGAACATGGAGATGCCTGAATGTTTTGTTGAAGTGTTTGACTTGCTGTAGACAGATTATAATAGACATATAATAGACATACATTACTCTGTATTGTGAAGAATCGGTGTCAAGGTCCTGCACACTTCTGAATGGCTGGCTGGTGTAGTTTTCATAATGCGTTTTGGAATGGTTTGTCGCTTCATAACGGTTTGTGGCATTTTCTTCAATTTTCTCTAAATGGTTATACCCTGATGCTCCGGCAGACAGTGACTTGGTCACAAGGTTGATGAAGGTGCCACAACATACGGCGACATGCTCCACAACAATCGCAATCCATCGGCTCGTCACAAGTTTTAGTGGCACATGCCAATTGCAACCGGATGTGCCAATGGATATTGTGACAGTTAATGGTAATATCGTTTTTGTTCGTTTTGAGGAATACTGAATCTGTTTTGTTTTTGTTGTGTGTGTGTGTGTGTGTAAATAAGATAAGTAAATGCATGCTCACATTTAGTCTAGAACTACAATCAATCATGTTTACACAGTGCACACAACCTCTCGTCACTTACTACAGCTTTCTCTCAACATGGGGACAGGAGAGCTGTCAGTCAATACATGGCAAAACAAAGCAACTTATGTTACTTATTTAAAAATAGTAGCTGCATTGCATTATTTTAGTTACTTGAAAAAAGTAATTTAATTACATGTTACAATTTAATTACTGCCCAGAAGTGAGCTATAAACCTGACAAAGACATTCTTTTGGTGATGTCCTCAAATGTAAAAACTGCATAAAGTAAATACTGTTTTTTGTAAGAATACAGAAAGTTGTGTTATGGTGTGGATTAGGGTTAGGTTAGAGTCATTTTAAACAGCTGCATTTAAAAACAGTAGAAGTCTATGCAATGTCCCTGTTTAGATAGCCAAGTAAACGTGTGTGTTTGTGTGTTCTGGGTTAACACAAGGTGAATGTTTTAAAGAAAGGGTCTCGATTTAAGTAAGAGAGATCTATTATAAGAACTGCATCCATTAAGTAAAAAGCAGCATGTCAAATGAATAAGTATGTCTGAAAACCCAATATTAGTAACCGTAGGCTGACAATATCCAATTAACTTACTAATTAATTATTTTATTCAGCAACGATGCATTAAATTGCTCAAAAGTGACATTTATAATATACAATTAAGCAGTTTTTGTTACTTTTTTATTCGTCAAAGATTCCTGAAAATAGTATCACAGTTTCCACAAATTAATGTTTTCAACATTGATAATAATGAGAAAGATTTCTTGAGAAGCAAATCAGCATATTAGAATGATTTATGTATAAAGAATTAAGTATTATAAATATATATATTAATCGCGATTAATCGCATCAAGAAAAAGTTTGAGTTTACATAATATATGTGGGTGCACTGTGTATAATTATTTTATATATAAATACACACACATGCACACACACACAAATATTTTCATAAATATACTGTATATATATATATATATATATATATATATATAATTTATATTATATATAAATATAAATATTTTATATTTAAATAATATTTTTTTCTTAAATATACATGCATGTGTGTGTGTGTGTGTGTGTGTGTGTGTGTGTGTGTGTGTGTGTGTGTGTGTGTGTGTGTGTGTGTGTGTGTGTATGTGTGTGTATATATATATATATATATATTGAAGAGTTCAGATGCAAAAGCCTCTAAGTGCCATTTGAAATTTTCTTCTAAAATTATCATTTTTATCAAGCTTGTATATTTAAGTTCAGTAATTTCACTTAAATGGCAATGAAGATTACCTATTAATTGTCATTTAAGTGAAATTACTGAACTTAAATACACAAGCTTGATAAAAATGGTCATTCTAGAACAAAATTTCAAATGGCATTTAGAGGCTTTTGCATCTGAACTCTTCAATTATACACAGTGCACCCATATATATTATGTAAACACAAACTTTTATTTTGGATGCGATTAATCGCGATTAATCATTTGACAGCCCTAATATATATATATATATATATATATATATATATATATATATATATATTCAAATAGAAAAAGTTATTTTAAAATGTAAAAATATTGCTGTTTTAATGTATTTCTGATCAAATAAATGCAGCCTTGGTTGAGCATAAGAGTCTTCTTTCCTAAACATTAAAAAAAGTGACCTGAACATATCCCACTTATGTCAATCTGACACTGAAGGTCACAGAAAGATGTGTGCTTCTGTGTTTGCATCTATTACAGCTGCCCACATGATTTTAACAAACGAAACGGCAAGCATTTGCATTTGTTTTGTTTATTAACACAGATAAATCATATTAAAATACAGCACAGTGACTCACAACTACAAACATTCAATCATTAAACTCTTGTAAAATATTTACACCTCAAAAGCGTTTGTTAACTTAGAATTAAATAGCATTCATGTCAATGGCATTAAAGAAGGTCAATCATGTTACTTTTAAAGTGCTTTATGTTTAATAGTAGCATTTGACCTAAATGTGAACATGACGATAGCAAACATTCCAGCACTGACAAACTGATGGTAGGTGTATGTATGTGTGTGCACTCTTGTTTGCCCAGAGAGTGTTGTTTAAAGTTGTCATCCATGTTTTATTTGCATTTGTGATTTTATGCTTTGAGACAGGCACGTGCAATGTACATGATCAGTCGGTGTTGAAAGTTTGAAAGCTTTAAAGATGAAGATTTGACGTTTTAAAAGTTTAAATGGGAATATACTGTGGTCCCAAAAGGTATGCGGACACTTAAAGTGAAAATACTCTCTCAAGTCCTAGAGCAGAGACAGCTTTATTTCCCCGAAGAGTGTAAACAGTGTGGGTCTGTGACGCTGGTAGCATTTCTCTAGCAGCCACTACGTTGGCATTGACTCAACCAATGGTGAGATTTTGGTTCTGTTTGTTCAACTAATGGCTGATGGGAGGGTTGTTCCGGAAACCCGTACAAAAACGGTTACTATTTTTGCATTTGGTGGCGCCAGTGGCATTAAAAATTTGAGAATTTCATTGTATAAGTTTATAAAATACCATACCGAATGGTGGCTGCAAGCAAATTCTGAGTTTTCTCAGAACAAACTGCAATTTCTGAGGCATTTATATTTTTTTTAACCATCTTGTGTGGCTCTTTTAATTAGATTTTTTATTTTATTTTTTTTGCATTTAAACAGCTTGAATTAATTTATTCGCTGAGGAAATAACCCTCTGCTGTCCGTGTCCATTCAAATATGGGGCCTTTAGATGCAACACGTCAAGATTGTCACTGTGACATGAGATCGACCATTAGGTGATCAGGTTTGGGACATTAGGGTGACTAAAAAATCCAACCCGATCACACTAAATGCATCTTTATAGCATACATGTGTATTTCGTGTAATTTATACACTAAAGTGAGTTTTTACCACGTGCATGATACGCACTGGTTGGTTAGGGTAGGTTTAGGTGTGGTGTGGTGTGGGGTGCGTGTGTATTACAGGCAATTGAACTGCGTATCAAATGCACACAAAAAACTGCGTCTCATATGCACATAAAAACTCATTTTCGCATATAAATTACACGATTCGTGTTATAGAGACGCATTTACGTGAGAACAGGCTAAAAAATCAATTATGACATAACTATTTTTTTGTGCTTGTGCTATGTTTCTTTTAAATAAATGCCACTTGGTTGGTTAGATATTTTAAATAATGCAGTGAAACCCATGGATATTTCAGCATAGATTAAATGTTTTCTCTTAAGATGCACACGTTTAAGCTCTGTTCGGCTTTAGTTGGCTCAGTCTAGGGCGATTTGTCTCAGGTCAAAGGGACAGAGAAAGAGATGACTAAAAAGAGATCAGAGAAAGAGATCTTCTCAAACAGTGTGGGATTACTGTCAGGGCAATGAAGGTGCGAATCATTTCATTACATGTGGGAATTAACAGTGGTAAACATTAAGACTTTCTCTTAACAAAAGAACACAACATTATTCTCTTCCCTGAGGTCCACCGGCTTTGTGTGTTTTCTGTTGGCTGCTCCATCAGAAACGGCCTCTTCACAAAGTTGCACTACTTTAAGACATTGAGATTCACTAAACAATCTGTGCTGAAATGTTTCACTCAAACTGTTCGATCTAGTCTGAAAAGGACATTGGTTTTTTTTTTTGGTTTTTTTCAAGAAAAGTCTTTTCTTGATACTTCAGGCATATTTGCAGAGCATGGACAGCTTTTGTCAAACTTTCCCTCATTTTACATTTATCGTTAGTTCTTCTGGTTTTTAGTAGTAGTGATGTAGTTTCTTATATCCCCTTATTACTCCTTATGAATGGCCACGCCAAGTTTCTGAACATTACATAGACGTTTGCATGTAAATATTGGCTGTTCATACTGTATGTTAATGTTTTCATCGATGACATGAGAGTTTCAGAAGTTTCGAACGAGTCATTTTTGCGGCTCAGTTTCAATACATGCTTTCTTTTTGGGAGTTCTGAAACCTCATAGTACATTGAACTGTTTTATTTCAAGAGCTCAAGAGTATTTGAATTCTCATGACAGGACAGGACCAACGTAAACCAATTATTCCAGTTTGTTGGCCGCTGGTGTCTGTTGGCTTCTGTTGTCACATTTTTGGAAAGGTTTTTAGTGTGTGGTCAGTCATAGTCTTATCCATAACTATGAGGACTTCTGGGATTGATTGGCGACTCTTGCCGTCCGCTTTGGCTGTTCAGCTGGTAGAGACGGTGGCTGAGGTTCTGTACCTGGCAAGTGCCGAGAACGCATCCCACACGCATCAGCTGACCCTGCTGGCGACTGCGTGACCCTCTGACGACATGCCGACGCTCCCGGAAATGTCCCTGAGCGCCGCTGTTTTGATTGGCCGCTGTGTTGGTCTGTCTCGACGGAGGTCCTTTATGCAGGAGGGCCCTCCAGACCGAACGGCGCTCTCTTGGCCCGGCATTTGAAGCTATTGAAGGAATAGTGATGGTTTCCTTGGCGATACCACCTCCTGATTCTGGAAGCTTCCCAGGCTTACTTGGAAAACTCAATCTGGTGGGAGAAAGAGAAATAATTTGGTTGACCACCAGTGAAGCACATGCATGCACTGACCAATCTATTTAAATATATCATTCAGACATTCACATTTTGTAGTTTGAGCATCACTTTAGTGTTAAATTAGAAGCTTGGCAGCATCAAGACCATTTTAGGGTGGAGGATTTGAAGTCTGGTATTAATCGAGTGTTTCTCTGGCTGTAGTCCAAGTTATGTGTGGCATCTCATCTAGGACACACACTCCTTCACATGCTACTCTTTCCTGTCTTCTGTCTGGCTCACAGCAGACATTCAGAGCATTCGTGGTGTTTTTTTTTTTTTTTTTTTTTGGAATATCAGTCAAATCTGAGAAACGAGAAGGAGGGTTTAAAAATAAATAGACTGAGGATCATTCCACTTGATTTTATGCACTGTCATGATGGAATTTTGGGCCCTATATTTGCTATTCATTTAGTTCGTCAAGGTGAAGTTTATCCTTTCTATGTCAATAGCAGCCTATACATTTTTGGTAACACTTTGTTTTAAAGTGACTTAGTTACACGTTAATGCATGCACTTACTATAGTAATAACAGTAACCAAGTAACCAACCTTAAACTCTAAGTAAGTCTACAGTAAGTACCGTACATGTAGTTAGTTAATATTACTCAGTACTAATGTAAGTACAATGTATCTACTTTATTACAAACATCTGCTATTGTTCAGCCAGACAGGTCGGGTATGTCGGGTCATTCAAAAGAACCAATGTTTTGTAAGGGTCTCAGAGGCACAATGTTTTCCAATGTTTGGAAAGTCAGGAAAGGATTACTTAGGATTTCTTTAGCTGTCACATAACTAATATAAGCCTTGAGATGGTTTCTTTGATAAGTTAAGAAATAAATAGAATTTGTATTATTCTTCCTAAAGTGTTCCTGTGAATTGCAAAACCCAAATAGCAGCAGAGTTATGCTGTTCACATGAGCTGGACAGAACAGGGCCAAATGATTTCATTTAGATGTACAAGTTCTCTGAAAAGTACAAAGTCACCTTTGACTTGTGCTTTGATTGTTCTTGCTTATAAATAAACTGGCACCAATACCCTTAATGCCATCCAGTTTTATATGTCTGCCAAACTTGCAGATGAAGGCGATTATTTGAGATTTTCTTTTTAGGAAATGTTTGATGCAGTTTTCCTGAATGATTACAGTGTTTACTTTTATATATACAGTATGTATGTATGTACGTATGTATGTATATGTGTGTGTGTGTATATATATATATATATATATATATATATATTTGTATCCTTTTAGAATGTTTTTTTAATATGGTTTATATAGTATGTGTGTGTGTATATATATATATATATATATATATTAATGCTGCTAAACAAACCTTGGTAAGCATGGAACCTGTGTATGTGTTATTTTCAGTAGGTGTTATAGGCTGTGAGTCAGTTTATGTTATGGAGGATATAGGGCAATACTTTACTCTTAAATTCTAATCCTAATCAGAATGTTTCTGAACAGGATTAGTTTTGTCTGGCAGTAATATAACACACACACACATGTACAAAATCGCTTGTTTCAATCACTTAGCAGTTTCCCGTCATAAGGAGTATTTAATGTAAACCTTTGTTTAGCATTGGTTTGAGGTCCATAATACTATACCTGTTAGATTTCTGTACACTTAGAAATTACTTAAAGAAATTAATACATTTATAGTTTTATTCAACAAGGTTGTGTGTATCAAGGTTTATACCAAACAGGTAACACTAACATGACACCTTCATAATCATGATATGACGCATGTTATGAATATGAAGGAAGTTTATCTGTATTTATGACAATCATTAAGTGTCATTCGCTCAGTTATGACATTTTTAATGCAAATATGACATTGTTTGAGATAAACCAATAGATTATAACCTGTCAGTCTTTGTCATGACAACTTGACATTACTAAGACAACACAACCTGTCATAAACATGACATAGCAGATTAATTATCAAACTTAAGAAACCACTTAGCTTTATTGGTTAAAATTAGGCTACATTAAACTGTCATGTGGTTGGTTTTGACATCGGCTGTCATGAAGCCATTATGACATTTTAATGACGAATTCAATGTGTACCACTGTAGTTGAGGTCATGAAAAATATTCATGACACAGTCATAATGGCCTCATGACAGCCAATGTTAAAACCAACCACATGACATTTTAACTTAATTTAATGTCATGTTGTCATGAAACCACATGGCAGTCTAAAGACACTGACAGGTTATGATGTTATGGTTTATGTCAAGATGTTATAACAAAGACATCTTAAACAGTCATATTTGCATTCAAAATGTCATTATGGAGCGAATGACAGTTGTCATAAACATGCATAAACCCTATTTCATATTCATGACATAATGTATGTCATGTCATGGTTATGAAGGTGTCATGTCAGTCTTATGCCCACCCCTTCAAGTAAAGTGTTACCCAAAAATATTATGGAGCACAACTGTTTTCAACATTCAGAATATCAGAATATAACATTTTAAAAGGTAATTGCGACTTTTTATATCTCAATTCTGAGTTTATATCACGCAATTCTGAGAAATAAAGTCATAATTTTGAGATGTAAAGTCTCAATTGTGTGTTAGAAGGTCAGAATTGCAAGATATAAGCTCAAATTAGCATGTTAAGTCAGAATTGCGATTGTGAGTATATATCTCGCAATTCTGACTTTATAACACATGTAAACAGATGTAAACTCACAATTGCAAGAAAAAAGTCAGAATTGTGAGAAAATCGCAATTACTTTTTTTTTTTTTATTCTGTGTGGAAATAAGCTTCCATACAACATTGCTAATAATAATAATAATTATATAATAAAAATACATTTGCATATGATTTCTGAATGATCATGCGACACTAAAGACTGGAGTAAAGATGCTGAAAATTCAGCTTTGCATCACAGGAATAAAATACAATTTAAAACATATTTAAAAAGTTCTTTCAATTTGTAATACTATTTGAGAATAGCACCTTTTTACTGTAATTTTGATCAAATGCAGCCTTGAGGATTAAAGATTTCTGCCAAAAAAAAAAAAAAAGGTAATTATTGAAACAAATATTTTTAACGGTAGTGTACTACTAATGAAATATTAGCAATTTATGTGTTCCTTGCTGTTTACATTTACATTTATTTATTTAGCTGACTCTTTTATCCAAAGCGACTTACAATTGCTATATATGTCAGAGGTCACACGCCTCTGGAGCAGCTAGGGGTTAAGTGTCTTGCTCAGGGACACATTGGTGTCTCACAGTGGATTCGAACCCGGGTCTCTCACACCAAAGGCATTTGTCTTATCCACTGCGCCATCACCCGCTGTTAGAATACAGAGCTGTATTCAGATGGTAGACCAGATGGTGTAGTTATAACATCTACCAGCAGGGGCTAATAGGAAGATGCTGACTATCTAAACTTGGGTTAAGTGTAATTGTATATGGGTAATAGTAGATTGTTTATTGCAAGATTTAAATTCTCTCCTACCGCACAAGGGCTACTGCGTAGCTGAATAGGTGGCGTTTTCATTCTATCTGTCTGTTGTTTTATCTCTCTGTCTGTCTGTTTTACCAGCTATCTATTGTTCTGTATGTCTGTTGTTCTACACTGGAAAAAAAAAAATCTGTTAAATAGAGTTTTCCTGTTAAAAATACGGTAGCAAAATTATAGGTTTTACAGACTTTTAAGCGCATTTAATTTTACAGCAAGAAACCCTATTTCATTATCGGATCTAATGTTAATTTACTGACCTTTTGAAGTATTAATATCTGTTTTGCAATACACTGAGAGTCAACAATCACAGCCATAATGAGAGTGAAATGACCAATCAAATTTCATCATAATCAGCTCTTTCACAAGAAAGTTCATACTAACAAACATTCAAACAAACATTAAACACCATCATGGTAACATGTTGAAATTTAAAAAATGCAATAAGTATTAATTCAACAACCTTATAAAACCCTAATGTACATAACTGATAAGAAAAAAAAAAACTAAGAAAATTATGAAGAAACAGTTAAAATATATTAAATGTGAAGTGTCACGCAGGGAATTGTGGGAATGTCAATTTACATTTTTTCACTGTAAATGATACAATGATTTGTTCGTTTTCACTTCCAAAAACTGTAAATGTAACAGTATTTTACAGTATATGTATTTAAATGTACCATTATATTTAAATGTACCATTATGTATCAGAGTTATTTACTGTATATAGTAAGTAAACTTTCTGTTAACCAATTAACAGTTTTTCACTGTAGCATTTTACAGTCTTTTACTATTAAAATCACGATCATTTTTACAGTCATTTTTTCATCATTCTGTCCGTCTGTCTTTATCTGTCTGTTGTTCTATCAGTATCCATTTTTTTTATTGAATTGAGTTCTTTTCATAGATACCTTTCTATCTATCTGTCTGTCTATTATTCTATCTGTATTGCTATCTATCAGTTATTCTATCTTTGTCTGTCTATCATTCTATCTGTCTGTCTGTGAGTGTCCAGCTGTCTATCGTCTGTCTATCAATGAATGTATGGCTGTTTTCTATCTGTCTATCTGTCTATTGTTCTCAGTCTATCTGATTTTTTTAAATTTAAATTTATTTTAGTTATTTCCCAAAACTCCTTTTTAAATTTGAAAATTCAATTTCAAACTTCAAAATGAATTGAAATTTATAAATTCTCAATTACATACTGAATGACACACTGCCGGGCACAACCTGGTGGCAACTTTTGCACAGGTAAGCATTTTTCACGTTTCAAATTTTTATTCAGTCAGTAATTGGTTTACTTAGTATCATTGTGATGAAATCGCCTTCTTATCTTAATTTGTTTAACATCATTTCTTGCAGTTGCCCATGATTAGATAAGAAAATCTGCTGCATTATAAAAATCTTCTGAATTGAAATGGGTCCAGAGAGCAGCAGCCCAGCACCGTTATTCAATCACCCTGTCCCAGCATAAGCCCTTCTAAGCCTCTGCCCAAAGCTAAAGTCCTACTGTTTCACTGCTCCATTCATACACTTCAGTCTCAGGTGCTAAATTACACACACACACACACACGGGTCTGTGAATATGGAAGACAGCTGGGTGAAGTGTCTCTTGGAATAAAGAGGAGAGACAGAGGAAGAAGAGGAGACGTATTGTGTGGTTTTATTCTGCTTTGTGGAAGACTAGGAGGAAGAAGTCTGAAAGCTTAGGTTGAGGGAGAGAAAGAGATTCAGAATCGTTCCCACGTTAGTGCCCCGCATGGGGCCTGTGAGAGATGTTATCTTGCACAAATATCCATCTTATTCTAACAAACTGTTAAGAATGATGTTGCAATCCACTCGTTGAGAGGCACATTTTTAAAAACGGAGCCAGAGGGGCTAATTTGGGGGGAAACTGCTTAAACCCACCTTACGTAAATTCATTATTGTGTGAGTGTGTGACTAAAAGAGGATTTAATTTCCAGTTGAACATTACAGTCTTAAATCACTGTTTGTTTGTGACCTCACACGGTCTGTATGACCTTTTCTCACATTAGGCACACACTGCGTGTTCACATTTAATCTGTAAGCTTGTTTCACTTTTGAAGGCCACAGTGGTGTAAACTGCCTCTTCCCACCAGGAGGGGGCGCCGCTGAGACTAAGTTCACGAGTGGCTAAATTACAAAACCCAAACCAATAGGTGAAGTGGCCCCCAAAAAGTACCAAGTAACACCTGTTAACAAATATGGTAGGGCTTTTTTTGGAATCTAAACATTTTAGCTAATACTTTTTAGTAACTGTGTTGTAGTAGTGTTTTTTAGTGGATGTATGAAGTCAGTTTCTCTAACAAAAAACCCCAAAACAGTCAGTGTCCAAATACCCAGTGTGCCATATTTCTATGTTTTTTGGAAAGTGTGCTCTTTAAAATTAATGCCACTTGATATTTTGATATTTACACAATTTAGAAGTAATGCAATTTAATGCAACACTTAAGGAGGTATGTGGATTGTGTTAAAGGATCTTTCATGTTGCAAATCAGAGTTGAGAATAACCCCATCCCTATCATGACTAAGCGGTCACGAAATCTGAGAAACTACGTTACAGGTGGCACGTCTCTCTTAAGCTCTCTGTGCCAAATGTAGACAGTCAAGTGACGCATACTATCTCATCTACAGGTCACAGCCATCCACACACACACAACCTCACATGTGGCAAGCCATTTTAACATCCATTCTTTAAAACTAACAATTTCTTTAGTACCAGTTTTTTAGATACTAAATGTGCTATTCAATTACTCACTTTTTCTTATTCATATATACTCTTAACTACCTAATGTACTAGAGTATAACACTGTAAAGAAATAGTTTAACTTAAAGTAAGTTACTTTTTTGTCAATGAACTCAACATTTTTATAGAATAAATGATATTGGTTTAATAAATAACTCAAAATATGATTTTATCTAAACCACATTATCCAAGTTGGTTTGTCCAAAGAAAAATGTTGCGATAACAAATCATGTAAATATTTTTTACAGTGTGTATTCAGCTTTTTTTGTATGAGACATCAGTCTCTATAATAATTGTACAAAACATTTTAGGGCTACTAGTTACAAGTTGCTTTCTATAATTTTTTTAGTAGTATAGTGAAATTGCAGGAAAAAAATAAAGCAAGCAATTAAAAATTAAGTATTGCTAATAAATATGCTAGATTATGAATGTTAAAATGGCTTGCCATGACATTACATAGATTGCTAAAGTTAACGTTTGATTAACTTTAGCAGTCTATGACTATGTAATGTCTACATTTTCTATTTATAGGCAATTAGATAATAGTAAGAATGAAGTTTATATTACAGGTAAGATTATTTTGATAACACTAGTTAATGTAAACTAATGAACAATAGCTTACATCATTTATTTATCTATAATATTTTAAAATCAAAAGTTGTATATGTTAACCTAGTTAATCCAATATGAACTTACATGAATAATTGTGTTTTAATATAGATTAAATTATTTAAAAATATTACTCATCGTACGTTCATTTTCGGTAGCCTAAATTTGCGCGCGCGAGCGTAATATTAAACGCATGATAGCCTATTAAACACCCAAGAAATGGACTATAATATATTATAGGCTATATTAATATATAATGGGTGTGTAGATATAATATTAACAGCATGATATATTGATTCTGATGATGGTATCATCACAGGTGCCCGGGCGGCGCCGGAGTCCCGCGCGTCTCTCACCTGTTGCGCATCGGCAGCGCGAGTGTTTGCAGAGGCAGCAGAAACACACACACGAGCAGCAGTGTTTTCATCATAGGAGTGTGTTGTCCTCTACAGTCCGACTCGATGATGTTCCTCAGCTCTTATAGAGACGCGCTGGTGCCTGTGGAGAACAGACGAGGCAGTCATTAAGGCTACTTGCAAAGTTCGTCAGATCAGTAATGATCTACATTTCATGGAAACGTTTAAACAGAGAAGAAGCTTATTAACGCCCTACTTTAATAGACACATTAATATGGGGAGGTATCCCGTTCATCACGCGGTGTGTGAGTGAAGGACTTTGATTTATGTGGCTGGAGAAACTCTCAGTGGCTCATGGATGGAGCAGATTCTTAAATACTGAGAGGGAGGAGACACGGGATAACTGAAACTCCACATGCTCTTCAGCCTTAGTTACCATTATTATTATGATTGAATATCCTCCACCAGTTCATTTCGCATCACTGCAATAAACAGTGTGTTTTCTTTAACTATTTCTGAGACCACATGCCGCTTTTTAAAGAGCACATCCTTCAGTGTTTTCCGTCATAACCGGGGGTGTGGCCAATATGCTAATATTACTAGGCTATGTATTTTTTTTTCTCATTTTAAACACATATAAGACTATAATAGCTTTAAAAATGTATATTAGTTATTTTAACAGTGTTCCTTTTCTTGATATTAATTTAATTATTGAAGAATAAAATGCTGGATAAAATGTATCAAAATAATTTATAAATATGTGACTTATATAAATAAATTAAGGGTGTATGGTAGTATAATTACCATTTTATAGAATAAAATATATATTATTTTGTATAATTTGCCATATTTATAATGTACAGAAAAGTGCAATATTTAACAGATAGGCCTACTACTTGAAATATATATATTTAATATTTATTTATTTACTAGCTGGCTTTTGGGAGAATATATTTTTATTTATTTATGGGATTTGACTTTTAAAATCTGTTTTAAATTGTCTATATGGTCTTTTTTTTCTTTTGCAAGTAAATTATAGTATAGGAACATATGGATCTTTATAGAAACGCTACAGGGAAATATTGTTTCTAAATGTTGAAGTGTGCAGCTTCAAGCCTTTATACTGTGTCATGATATAAAAATATAATTGTGCTGTCAAGTGTGACACAGTGGCTCATTTTAAAGGTCAGAGACAGAAAGGAGTGCGTGTTTGGTTTAATCGAGCTCACTGTGTCCTGTGCCCTTTTAAAGAGGATTTTAGAGAGCATTAACAACAGTTTGGTTAATGTTAATGAGAGTCAGTCTGAGACTCTGTGTGTGTGGGGTGTGAGTGAGAGAGAGAGATTTACTGATGCTATAGTGTGTTTTGGGGTCTTTATTGTCGGTCATTGTTTAAGGTCATTTTATAGTTAAACCTTGACTTGAATTTAGAATCAGGCTAATACCATTGTCTAAATTGTATAGCATTTTTTTTTTTGCATTATTTTTTTTTTATAATGCAGTGTTCTAAAGGTCACGTTTGTTTTTGTGCCAGTGTCTGTGTGTTTAAGAGCTTCGGATGTTTATTACATCTCAGTCTCATAAATGATGTCATAAACTTTGGGTGTCTCATTATTTGGAAAAGTTAGGCTACTTTATCAGCTTAATGTAAATAGATGAATTTAAAATGGTCTTTTTTTATTGTTTTTGCATTAATAATTGTTACTTTTGTGGCTTTTATTTTCAGTACAAACAAAATACACTTTTACCATTAGCCCTCAGACTGTGTGTGTGTGTGTGTGTGTGTGTGTGTGTGTTTTGTGTCATGGGACAGGCAGCAACAGGATACGTTTGCACTCACTTCGCTCAGACAGAGCATATTGCTTGTGTGTGTAAGTGTATATTTGTGTGTGTCTCTCTTCTATTCATTATTCATTGTACTATCATCCACTGTTATAAGAAACTCATCACAGTATCATTATAATCCTATTAAAAGCATATTGCAGAATTCAAGTGGTATATTGTGCCAAATTATATGAGAGCTTAATTCACCTCTGATCTCTCTTAGTGATTGTTTTCACCTATTTTCACCCCAGATATGATTTTTTTTTAAAGGAGACACAAATCCAGTTTTGACCCCTTTTCTACAGTACTGAATAAAGGCAAGTAATGCACTAATTTTTGCCTTCTGTTCAGTTTAATAATTAAAATGACCAACACAGTGTCTGGACATTGTCACTATGTAATTGTGTTGCGTAATTGTGAATTTTCTGATTTAAAACAAAAACATTGCCGCATTGATCAAGCTCGACCATTCAACCAAATGTTATTGTAAGTAAGTATCAAACTGTTTTTTTTTTATTTGCATAAAATATTAATTATTTATCAACAACAACATTTGGTCACCAGTTAGGCCATAGACAGATTTTTTCCCCATGTGTTGTTATGATTATGACCACCACATGTGATCGTTGCTTTAACATGTTGCATCAATGGATTATGCATACATTATGTTAGCTAATGATCTGTATAGTCTTAGAACTGTACATTTCTGCCATATGAACATTACTTTGACACAGTCACCTCTGAGAACAGAATACTCTTAATTAAAAAGGCGGTATAATGCCCTTTTCACAAGATGTAAAATATATCTGATGTCCGCAGAGTGTGTATGTGACGTTTTAGCTCAAAATACCCCACAGATAATTTTATACAGCATGTTAAAGTTGTCACTTTTTGAGGGTGAGCAAAAACGCCTCGTTTTGTGTGTGTCCCTTTAAATGCAACTGAGCTGCATGCTGCCGACACAGTGGGCGCAGATTCAAGAGCTTGTGTCCTTTTACCTCACACAGACATGCACTGAAAATTTCAAAAACCTATGTTCAAACTGGAGTCAGACAATGATGAGAGACTCAAGTCAAGAAGAAGTGACAACATGTAGAAAGCAACAGGACATTTCTAAATGGTTAGTTGATGAATTTATTTAGCTTATATGTAGTCATCTTCTAGTCATTCTGTCTTGATAATCTATTAAATTGTGTTCGAGGGGCAGGGTTTATGTAAATTTTAGGGTTAGTGATGTCACTAAACCAGGAGGAAGCTTGTGTAGTCCCTACCAGCCGTGTGTTGTAGTCCTTAAAAAACGTTTTTTTTTTTTTAACTTTGAGCGTTGTAACTTTGCAGATGTTGTTTATGCTCAAACAGCAACATTACACACAAATTAAAGTTAGAAAAGTGAAATCAAAATCAACCACCCCTTTAATGATATATAGGCCTATATTGTGAATAGCACTATACAAATAAAATAATTGTGAAATTAAACCTGTTATCATTATTGCGGGGTGTTTTTATACTATATTTACTTTTTTAATGTCTGTTTATTGCTAGAAAAAAATATAAAAAGTCAGTTTTTTAAACTGTATTTTTAGACAGTCCCTAATGTTGGTTGCAAACCTCACATAAAATGAATAAAAAAAAAATTAAAAAAAATGTTCAAACAATATTTAGTTTGAAGTACCTCTGATTCAACACCGTTTTAAACGTGTATGATATACAGTAGTGGCTAAAAATAGTCTTTACGCTTTCTTGCATAGTAAAATAACACCTGTAGCTGCAGTTACAAGTTTAGTCTTTTGGTTTTTCTTCCCCCCTATTTAAAATTAAAAAAAAATCCTCATATTTTGATGGAATGGAACTTGCAGGGACATAAACAAAAATTCCCTCCGGACATTACTTTTGGCCTCTACTGTTTCAGTCCAGTAGTAAAGCACAGTCATCTTACACAGCAGTCTAGTGAACACAGCTACTGTACTACACACCCACTCACCCCGTTCACTCCTCCAATCTCGGCTTATCGGCAGGTGCCCACTGAAAGATGAATCAACCAATCATATCTGTGCATTTATGAGAAGTTTTAATGGTCAAAGGGCTTTATTTCAAATTCTTATTCAAACACTGTTTCATAAGTTTCACAACGCAGTGTTAACAGCCCTTTTGAGTCCACTCTAATTTTGATTAAATACTGTAGGTGTGCGAGTGTGTTTTAAATCTATGACTCTACTGTTCTGCAAAAAACAATCTTTCCTTTGCTGTCCCCTGCTGGAGAAACACATTTATGTTTACTCAATGTTTCACAAAGGTTGAATTTGTAATAGCATAACTAGTGTAGAGTAGTATGGTTTGTCAAATCAAACCTTTTATACAGTACAGGGTGCATGTATTGTTCAATCAGTGTTTGAAATTGCATAGTAAAAAAAATATTACAAAGTAATAAATACACAGATGCATGACAAAAGATGAATGTGATATTTGTGTGAGTAAAAGGATCTAATTTCTCTTGGGAACGGGTAAGACCAGCTTTCCACTGTGTGTGTGTGTGTGTGTGTGTTTTATGTGTAGATTTCTGATATCCTCAGGGCTGTTCATTTATGAATGCTTGGGATAGAGGAGAAATTTATGTTCTCCCTCCAATCCTCATGTTTCAACAGCAGTATTCATAAGAAACCCGCACTGACCCCGTATGAGACAATCAACAGTAGGATACTTTGTAATTCTCTTCACAGTAACATTTTCTAAAAGATTTTTGCGTGAATAAAGTAATTGTTCAAGTCATAATTATAATTCTGAATTAATGAGTCAACAGAGGTTATATGCACCGTTAGCAATTGATGTAATTTTTACAGGAAATTTTACAACAATGTATTGTATTTGCGTTTTACCTGTAAAAGGCAATGCACCATGGGAAATTAATGGACAGTCCTGTATTATTATTGTAATTTCACTGTATTCACGGAGTTTTACAATGGTTTTACAGCCACCGCGTTGCATCATGGGATCTTCGCGGTCTGAATTTTGAATTTTTAGGCGGTTAGTTCTAAACGTACATTCTGGGAGTAAAGGCCATTGCACACTGAGCACGAAATATTCGTATGCGTATTTTCGTGTTCGTCAGCTTAAAAATTCGTCACGCATAGAAACCTTGCACACCGAGTCCATTGCGTATTTCTTAAACCTTTGCGGGAAAAAACGCAAAAATACCAAATGGATTCGTCAAGCAGTGAGGATGATTTTTGCCCTCTCTCTTATTGAAAAGGGAAGAAAGAGAAAATATTACGTCCATCCAATCCTGAAATTGTGCAGAGAGGAAGGAGATTTATCAAGGAGTTGCGAATTTATCCTGAGCGATTCAAAATTTACCTCAGAATGTCAGTGGGACAGTTCGATGCTTTGCTAGCGATTCTGGAGCCACATATTAAAAACAAGACCACCAATTTCCGTGAACCAATCGATTCTGAACGGAGACTGGCAGTGTATCTGAAATGGACCAGGTATGGACACACACACACACGGACAAACACACACCCGCGCGCGGCCCGTTGGAAGCGCTGGGCAGACAGAACAGCTAGGCTGTTATTGTGTATATTGTGCCCAAATAATACATTAGTTATCGAATAGGCTGCTCAATCACACCTTATTCGATCCTAAATTTCAATCTGATTGAAAGGGGAGGTTTATTAATTTCATAATCCAATATAGAGAAGAGAACATAAACACTTGATCGAATTGAAAACCGAAACTGAAAGCACGGCGCATATGTGCAATGATTTGAGGACAAGCTCCCCCCAGCCCTGAATTGTCAAAAGACCTCTCAAAATGCTGGCTCTGGATGCGAAAAACGCAGAAAATCGAACCCGATCCGATTAATTTTATGACGGACGAAAGTTTCGGAGGCGGTGTGCAAGCGTGACTGACATAACGTGAGGTCGAATTTTTTTTTTAACGTGCGAAAATTTCGGATGCGAATTTCGAACTCGGTGTGCAATGGCCTTAAGTCTCATGGCCCTCTATCAGAATCCAGAGTTTTGAGAAGATTTTTTTTCAGGTCGAAATTTTGATTTTCGATATCTCAGCTCTGGAAGGGTCTAGAGCCTCCATTGTTGCACTCAGGTCTATGTCTCATGGCCCTCTATCAGAATCCAGAGTTTTGAGAAGATTGGGGATACTAAATTTTTCGCCCAAAAAAAAAAACCGTAAGGGGTAACACTGTCGTTTTTTTTTCAGGTCGAAATTTTGATTTTCGATATCTCAGCTCTGGAAGGGTCTAGAGCCTCCATTGTTGCACTCAGGTCTATGTCTCATGGCCCTCTATCAGAATCCAGAGTTTTGAGAAGATTGGGGATACTTAATTTTTCACCCCAAAAAAAAAACCGTAAGGGGTAACACTGTCGTTTTTTTTTTCTGGTCGAAATTTTGAATTTCATTATCTCAGCTCTGGAAGGGTCTAGAGCCTCCATTGTTGCACTCAGGTCTAAGTCTCATGGCCCTCTATCAGAATCCAGAGTTTTGAGAAGATTGAGGATACTTAATTTTTCGCCCCAAAAAAAAAAAAAAACGTAAGGGGTAAAACTGTCGTTTTTTTTTTCGGGTCGAAATTTTGAGTTTAGATATCTCAGCACTGGAAGGGTCTAGAGCCTCCATTGTTGCACTCAGGTCTATGTCTCATGGCCTTCTATCAGAATCCAGAGTTTTGAGAAGATTGGGGATACTTAATTTTTCGCCCCCCAAAAAAAACGTAAGGGGTAACAATGTCGTTTTTTTTCCGGGTCGAACATTTGATTTTCGATATCTCAGCTCTGGAAGGGTCTAGAGCCTCCATTGTTGCACTCAGGTCTAAGTCTCATGGCCCTCTATCAGAATCCAGAGTTTTGATAAGATTGGGGATACAAAATTTTTCGCCCAAAAAAAAACCGTAAGGGGTAACACTGTCGTTTTTTTTTCGGGTCGAAATTTTGATTTTCGATATCTCAGCTCTGGAAGGGTCTAGAGCCTCCATTGTTGCACTCAGGTCTATGTCTCATGGCCCTCTATCAGAATCCAGAGTTCTGAGAAGATTGGGGATACTTAATTTTTCGCCCAAAAAAAAAACCGTAAGGGGTAACACTGTCGTTTTTTTTTCGGGTCGAAATTTTGAGTTTCGATATCTCAGCACTGGAAGGGTCTAGAGCCTCCATTGTTACACTCAGGTCTATGTCTCATGGCCCTCTATCAGAATCCAGAGTTTTGAGAAGATTGGGGATACTTAATTTTTCGCCCAAAAAAAAAAACGTAAGGGGTAACACTGTCTTTTTTTTTTCTGGTCGAAATTTTGATTTTCGATATCTCAGCTCTGAAAGGGTCTAGAGCCTCCATTGTTGCACTCAGGTCTAAGTCTCATGGCCCTCTATCAGAATCCAGAGTTTTGAGAAAATTGGGGATACTAAATTTTTCTCCCAAAAAAAAAAAACGTAAGGGGTAACACTGTTTTTTCTTTTTTCGGGTCGAAATTTTGAATTTCGATATCTCAGCTCTGGAAGGGTCTAGAGCCTCCATTGTTGCACTCAGGTCTATGTCTCATAGCCGTCTATCAGAATCCAGAGTTTTGAGAAGATTGGGGATACTTAATTTTTCGCCCAAAAAAAAAAACGTAAGGGGTAACACTGTCGTTTTTTTTTTTCTGGTCGAAATTTTGATTTTCGATATCTCAGCTCTGGAAGGGTCTAGAGCCTCCATTGTTGCACTCAGGTCTATGTCTCATGGCCCTCTATCAGAATCCAGAGTTTTGAGAAGATTGGGGATACTTAATTTTTCGCCCAAAAAAAAAAAGCGTGAGGGGTAACACTATCGGTTTTTTTTCTGGTCGAAATTTTGAATTTCGATATCTCAGCTCTGGAAGGGTCTAGAGCCTCCATTGTTGCACTCAGGTCTATGTCTCATGGCCGTCTATCAGAATCCAGAGTTTTGAGAAGATTGGGGATACTTAATTTTTCGCCCAAAAAAAAAAACGTAAGGGGTAACACTGTCGTTTTTTTTACGGGTCGAAATTTTGATTTTCGATATCTCAGCTCTGGAAGGATTTAGAGCCTCCATTGTTGCACTCAGGTCTAAGTCTCATGGCCCTCTATCAGAATCCAGAGTTTTGAGAAGATTGGGGATACTTAATTTTTCGCCCAAAAAAAAAAAAACGTAAGGGGTAACACTGTCGTTTTTTTTTTCGGGTCGAAATTTTGATTTTCGATATCTCAGCTCTGGAAGGGTCTAGAGCCTCCATTGTTGCACTCAGGTCTAAGTCTCATGGCCCTCTATCAGAATCCAGAGTTTTGAGAAGATTGGGGATACTTAATTTTTCGCCCCAAAAAAAAAACGTAAGGGGTAACACTGTCGTTTTTTTTTTCGGGTCGAACTTTTGATTTTCGATATCTCAGCTCTGGAAGGGTCTAGAGCCTCCATTGTTGCACTCAGGTCTATGTCTCATGGCCCTCTATCAGAATCCAGAGTTTTGAGAAGATTGGGGATACTTAATTTTTCGCCCAAAAAAAAAAAACGTAAAGGGTAACACTGTCGTTTTTTTACGGGTCGAAATTTTGAGTTTCGATATCTCAGCACTGGAAGGGTCTAGAGCCTCCATTGTTGCACTCAGGTCTATGTCTCATGGCCCTCTATCAGAATCCAGAATTTTGAGAAGATTGGGGATACTTAATTTTTCGCCCCAAAAAAAAAAACGTAAGGGGTAACACTCGTTTTTTTTCGGGTCGAAATTTTGAGTTTCGATATCTCAGCACTGGAAGGGTCTAGAGCCTCCATTGTTGCACTCAGGTCTATGTCTCATGGCCCTCTATCAGAATCCAGAGTTTTGAGAAGATTGGGGATTCTACATTTTTTGCCCAAAAAAAAAACGTAAGGGGTAACACTGTTTTTTCTTTTTTCGGGTCGAAATTTTGAATTTCGATATCTCAGCTCTGGAAGGGTCTAGAGCCTCCATTGTTGCACTCAGGTCTATGTCTCATGGCCCTCTATCAGAATTCAGAGTTTTGAGAAGATTGGAGAAACTTAATTTTTCGCCCGAAAAAAAAAACCGAAAGGGGTACCACTGTCGTTTTTTTTTTTTCGGGTCGAAATTTTGAGTTTCGATATCTCAGCTCTGGAAGGGTCTAGAGCCTCCATTTTTGCACTCAGGTCTAAGGCTCACGGCCCTCTATCAGAATCCAGAGTTTTGAGAAGATTGGGGATACTTAATTTTTCACCCCAAAAAAAACCGTAAGGGGTAACACTGTCGTTTTTTTTACGGGTCGAAATTTTGATTTTCGATATCTCAGCTCTGGAAGAGTCTAGAGCCTCCATTGTTGCACTCAGGTCTAAGTCTCATGGCCCTCTATCAGAATCCAGAGTTTTGAGAAGATTGGGGATACTTAATTTTTCGCCCAAAAAAAACGTAAGGGGTAACACTGTCGTTTTCTTTACGGGTCGAAATTTTGATTTTCGATATCTCAGCTCTGGAATGGTTTAGAGCCTCCATTGTTGCACTCAGGTCTAAGTCTCATGGCCCTCTATCAGAATCCAGAGTTTTGGGAAGATTGGGGATACTTAATTTTTCGCCCCAAAAAAAAAAAAACGTAAGGGGTAACACTGTCGTTTTTTTTTCGGGTCGAAATTTCATTTTCGATATCTCAGCTCTGGAAGGGTCTAGAGCCTCCATTGTTGCACTCAGGTCTAAGTCTCATGGCCCTCTATCAGAATCCAGAGTTTTGAGAAGATTGGGGATACTTAATTTTTCGGCCAAAAAAAAAACGTAAGGGGTAACACTGGCGTTTTTTTTACGGGTCGAAATTTTGATTTTTGATATCTCAGCTCTGGAAGGGTTTAGAGCCTCCATTGTTGCACTCAGGTCTAAGTCTCATGGCCCTCTATCAGAATCCAGAGATTTGAGAAGATTGGGGATACTTAATTTTTCGGCCAAAAAAAAAAACGTAAGGGGTAACACTGGCGGTTTTTTTTTGGGTCAAAATTTTGATTTTCGATATCTCAGCTCTGGAAGGGTCTAGAGCCTCCATTTTTGCACTCAGGTCTAAGTCTCATGGCCCTATTTCAGAATCCAGAGTTTTGAGAAGATTGGGGATACTTAATTTTTCGCCTCAAAAAAAAAAACGTAAGGGGTAACACTGTCGTTTTTTTTTCGGGTCGAACATTTGATTTTCGATATCTCAGCTCTGGAAGGGTTTAGAGCCTCCATTGTTGCACTCAGGTCTAAGTCTCATGGCCCTCTATCAGAATCCAGATTTTTGAGAAGATTGGGGATACTTAATTTTTCGGCCAAAAAAAAAACGTAAGGGGTAACACTGTCGTTTTTTTTTGGGTCGAAATGTTGATTTTCGATATCTCAGCTCTGGAAGGGTCTAGAGCCTCCATTGTTGCACTCAGGTCTAAGTCTCATGGCCCTATTTCAGAATCCAGAGTTTTGAGAAGATTGGGGATACTTAATTTTTCGCCTCAAAAAAAAAAAACGTAAGGGGTAACACTGTCGTTTTTTTTTTCGGGTCGAACATTTGATTTTCGATATCTCAGCTCTGGAAGGGTCTAGAGCCTCCATTGTTGCACTCAGGTCTAAGTCTCATGGCCCTCTATCAGAATCCAGAGTTTTGAGAAGATTGGGGATACAAAATTTTTCGCCCAAAACAAAAACGTAAGGGGTAACACTGGCGTTTTTTTTACGGGTCGAAATTTTGATTTTCAATATCTCAGCTCTGGAAGGGTTTAGAGCCTCCATTGTTGCACTCAGGTCTAAGTCTCATGGCCCTCTATCAGAATCCAGAGTTTTGAGAAGATTGGGGATACTTAATTTTTCGGCCAAAAAAAAAAAACGTAAGGGGTAACACTGGTGGGTTTTTTTTTGGGTCGAAATGTTGATTTTCGATATCTCAGCTCTGGAAGGGTCTAGAGCCTCCATTGTTGCACTCAGGTCTAAGTCTCATGGCCCTATTTCAGAATCCAGAGTTTTGAGAAGATTGGGGATACTTAATTTTTCGCCTCAAAAAAAAAAACGTAAGGGGTAACACTGTCGTTTTTTTTTTCCGGGTCGAACATTTGATTTTCGATATCTCAGCTCTGGAAGGGTCTAGAGCCTCCATTGTTGCACTCAGGTCTAAGTCTCGTGGGCCTCTATCAGAATCCAGAGTTTTGAGAAGATTGGGGATACTAAATTTTTCGCCCAAAAAAAAAAACGTAAGGGGTAACACTGTCGTTTTTTTTTCGGGTCGAATTTTGATTTTCGATATCTCAGCTCTGGAAGGGTCTAGAGCCTCCATTGTTGCACTCAGGTCTATGTCTCATTGCCCTCTATCAGAATCCAGAGTTTTGAGAAGATTGGGGATACTTAATTTTTCACCCCAAAAAAAAAACGTAAGGGGTAACACTGTCGTTTTTTTTTCGGGTCGAAATTTTGAGTTTCGATATCTCAGCTCTGGAAGGGTCTAGAGCCTCCATTGTTGCACTCAGGTCTAAGTCTCATGGCCCTCTATCAGAATCCAGAGTTTTGAGAAGATTGGGGATACTTAATTTTTCGCCCCCCCAAAAAAAAACGTAAGGGGTAACACTGTCATTTTTTTTTCGGGTCGAAATTTTGAGTTTCGATATCTCAGCACTGGAAGGGTCTAGAGCCTCCATTGTTGCACTCAGGTCTATTTCTCATGGCCCTCTATCAGAATCCAGAGTTTTGAGAAGATTGGGGATACTTAATTTTTCGCCCAAAAAAAAAAACGTAAGGGGTAACACTGTAGTTTTTTTTTCGGATCGAAATTTTGAATTTCGATATTTCAGCTCTGGAAGGGTCTAGAGCCTCCATGTTTGCACTCAGGTCTATGTCTCATGGCCCTCTATTAGAATCCAGAGTTTTGAGAAGATTGGGGATACTAAATTTTTCGCCCAAAAAAAAAACGTAAGGGGTAACACTGTCGTTTTTTTTTCAGGTCGAAATTTTGATTTTCGATATCTCAGCTCTGGAAGGGTCTAGAGCCTCCATTGTTGCACTCAGGTCTATGTCTCATGGCCCTCTATCAGAATCCAGAGTTTTGAGAAGATTGGGGATACTAAATTTTTCACCCCAAAAAAAAAACGTAAGGGGTAACACTGTCGTTTTTTTTTTCGGGTCGAAATTTTGAATTTCGATATTTCAGCTCTGGAAGGGTCTAGAGCCTCCATTGTTGCACTCAGGTCTATGTCTCATGGCCCTCTATCAGAAACTAGAGTTTTGAGAAGATTGGGGATACTTAATTTTTCGCCCAAAAAAAAAAAACGTAAGGGCTAACACTGTCGTTTTTTTTTTCTGGTCGAAATTTTGAATTTCGTTATCTCAGCTCTGGAAGGGTCTAGAGCCTCCATTGTTGCACTCAGGTCTATGTCTCATGGCCGTCTATCAGAATCCAGAGTTTTGAGAAGATTGGGGATACTTAATTTTTCGCCCAAAAAAAAAAACGTAAGGGGTAACACTGTCGTTTTTTTTTTTCTGGTCGAAATTTTGATTTTCGATATCTCAGCTCTGGAAGGGTCTAGAGCCTCCATTGTTGCACTCAGGTCTATGTCTCATGGCCCTCTATCAGAATCCAGAGTTTTGAGAAGATTGGGGATACTTAATTTTTCGCCCAAAAAAAAAAACCGTAAGGGGTAACACTGTCGTTTTTTTTTCTGGTCGAAATTTTTAATTTCGATATCTCAGCTCTGGAAGGGTCTAGAGCCTCCATTGTTGCACTCAGGTCTAAGTCTCATGGCCCTCTATCAGAATCCAGAGTTTTGAGAAGATTGGGGATACTTAATTTTTCGCCCCAAAAAAAACATAAGGGGTAACACTGTCGTTTTTTTTTTGGGTCGAAATTTTGATTTTCGATATCTCAGCTCTGGAAGGGTCTAGAGCCTCCATTGTTGCACTCAGGTCTAAGTCTCATGGCCCTCTATTAGAATCCAGAGTTTTGAGAAGATTGGGGATACTTAATTTTTCGCCCAAAAAAAACAAAACGTAAGGGGTAACACTGTCGTTTTTTTTACGGGTCGAAATTTTGATTTTCGATATCTCAGCTCTGGAAGGGTCTAGAGCCTCCATTGTTGCACTCAGGTCTAAGTCTCATGGCCCTCTATCAGAATCCAGAGTTTTGAGAAGATTGGGGATACTTAATTTTTCGCCCAAAAAAAAATAACGTAAGGGGTAACACTGTCGTTTTTTTTTTTCGGGTCGAAATTTTGAGTTTTGACATCTCAGCTCTGGAAGGGTCTAGAGCCTCCATTGTTGCACTCAGGTCTATGTCTCATGGCCCTTTATCAGAATCCAGAGTTTTGAGAAGATTGGGGATACTTCATTTTTCGCCCCCCCAAAAAAAAACGTAAGGGGTAACACTGTCGTTTTTTTTTTTCTGGTCAAAATTTTGAATTTCGATATCTCAGCTCTGGAAGGGTCTAGAGCCTCCATTGTTGCACTCAGGTCTAAGTCTCATGGCCCTCTATCAGAATCCAGAGTTTTGAGAAGATTGGGGATACTTAATTTTTCGCCCAAAAAAAAATGTAAGGGGTAACACTGTCGTTTTTTTTTCGGGTCGAAATTTTGAGTTTCGATATCTCAGCTCTGGAAGGGTCTAGAGCCTCCATTGTTGCACTCAGGTCTAAGTCTCATGGCCGTCTATCAGAATCCAGAGTTTTGAGAAGATTGGGGATACTACATTTTTCGCCCAAAAAAAAAAAAAACGTAAGGGGTAAAACTGTCGTTTTTTTTTCAGGTCGAAATTTTGCTTTTCGATATCTCAGCTCTGGAAGGGTTTAGAGCCTCCATTGTTGCACTCAGGTCTAAGTCTCATGGCCCTCTATCAGAATCCAGAGTTTTGAGAAGATTGGGGATACTTAATTTTTCGCCTAAAAAAAAAACGTAAGGGGTAACACTGTCGGTTTTTTTTTTCGGGTCGAAATTTTGAATTTCGATATCTCAGCTCTAGAAGGGTCTAGAGCCTCCATTGTTGCACTCAGGTCTAAGTCTCATGGCCCTCTATCAGAATCCAGAGTTTTGAGAAGATTGGGGATACTTATTTTTCGCCCCCAAAAAAAACGTAAGGGGTAACACTGTCGTTTTTTTTTTCGGGTCGAACTTTTGATTTTCGCTATCTCAGCTCTGGAAGGGTCTAGAGCCTCCATTGTTGCACTCAGGTCTAAGTCTTATGGCCCTCTATCAGAATCCAGAGTTTTGAGAAGATTGGGGATACTAAATTTTTCGCCCAAAAAAAAAACGTAAGGGGTAACAGTGTCGTTTTTTTTTTCAGGTCGAAATTTTGATTTTCGATATCTCAGCTCTGGAAGGGTCTAGAGCCTCCATTGTTGCACTCAGGTCTATGTCTCATGGCCCTCTATCAGAATCCGGAGTTTTGAGAAGATTGGGGATACTTAATTTTTCACCCCCCCAAAAAAAACGTAAGGGGTAACACTGTCGTTTTTTTTTTCTGGTCGAAATTTTGAATTTTGATATCTCAGCTCTGGAAGGGTCTAGAGCCTCCATTGTTGAACTCAGGTCTAAGTCTCATGACCCTCTATTAGAATCCAGAGTTTTGAGAAGATTGGGGATACTTAATTTTTCGCCCAAAAAAAAAACGTAAGGGGTAACACTGTCATTTTTTTTTCGGGTCAAAATTTTGAGTTTCGATATCTCAGCACTGGAAGGGTCTAGAGCCTCCATTGTTGCAATCAGGTCTAAGTCTCATGGCCCTCTATCAGAATCCAGAGTTTCGAGAAGATTGGGGATACTAAATTTTTCGCCCAAAAAAAAAAAAAAACGTAAGGGGTAAAACTGTCGTTTTTTTTTTTCAGGTCGAAATTTTGCTTTTCGATATCTCAGCTCTGGAAGGGTTTAGAGCCTCCATTGTTGCACTCAGGTCTAAGTCTCATGGCCCTCTATCAGAATCCAGAGTTTTGAGAAGATTGGGGATACTTAATTTTTCGCCCAAAAAAAAAAACGTAAGGGGTAACACTGTCGTTTTTTTTACGGGTCGAAATTTTGATTTTCGATATCTCAGCTCTGGAAGGGTTTAGAGCCTCCATTGTTGCACTCAGGTCTAAGTCTCATGGCCCTCTATCAGAATCCAGAGTTTTGAGAAGATTGGGGATACTTAATTTTTCACCAAAAAAAAAAACGTAAGGGGTAACACTGTCGTTTTTTTTTCGTGTCGAAATTTTGATTTTCGATATCTCAGCTCTGGAAGGGTCTAGAGCCTCCATTGTTGCACTCAGGTCTAAATCTCATGGCCCTCTATCAGAATCCAGAGTTTTGAGAAGATTGGGGATACTACATTTTTCGCCCAAAAATAAAAAAACGTAAGGGGTAACACTGTCGTTTTTTTTTCTGGTCGAAATTTTTAATTTCGATATCTCAGCTCTGGAAGGGTCTAGAGCCTCCATTGTTGCACTCAGGTCTAAGTCTCATGGCCCTCTATCAGAATCCAGAGTTTTAAGAAGATTGGGGATACTTAATTTTTCGCCCAAAAAAAAACGTAAGGGGTAACACTGTCATTTTTTTTTCGGGTCGAAATTTTGATTTTCGATATCTCAGCTCTGGAAGGGTTTAGAGCCTCCATTGTTGCACTCAGGTCTAAGTCTCATGGACCTGAGTGCAACAATGGAGGCTCTAGACCCTTCCAGAGCTGAGATATCGAAATTCAAAATTTCGACCAGAAAAAAAAAACGACAGTGTTACCCCTTACATTTTTTTTTTTTGGGCGAAAAATTTAGTATCCCCAATCTTCGCAAAACTCTGGATTCTGATAGAGGGCCATGAGACATAGACCTGAGTGCAACAATGGAGGCTCTAGACCCTTCCAGTGATGAGATATCGAAACTCAAAATTTCGACCTGAAAAAAAAACGACAGTGTTACCCCTTACGTTTTTTTTTGGGGCGAAAAATTAAGTATCCCCAATCTTCTCAAAACTCTGGATTCTGATAGAGGGCCATGAGACATAGACCTGAGTGCAACAATGGAGGCTCTAGACCCTTGCAGTGCTGAGATATCTAAACTCAAAATTTCGACCCGAAAAAAAAACCGACAGTGTTAACCCTTACGTTTTTTTTTGGGGGGTGAAAAATTAAGAATCCCTAATCTTCTCAAAACTCTAGATTCTGATAGAGGGCCATGAGACTTAGACCTGAGTGCAACAATGGAGGCTCTAGACCCTTCCAGAGCTGAGATATCGAAATTCAAAATTTCGACCAGAAAAAAAAAACGACAGTGTTACCCCTTACGTTTTTTTTTTGGGCGAAAAATTAAGTATCCCCAATCTTCTCAAAACTCTGGATTCTGATAGAGGGCCATGAGACTTAGACCTGAGTGCAACAATAGAGGCTCAAGACCCTTCCAGAGCTGAGATATCGAAATTCAAATTTTCGACCAGAAAAAAAAACGACAGTGTTACCCCTTACGTTTTTTTTTTTGGGCGAAAAATTTAGCATCCCCAATCTTCTCAAAACTCTGGATTCTGATAGAGGGCCATGAGACTTAGACTTGAGTGCAAAAATGGAGGCTCTAGACCCTTCCAGTGCTGAGATATCGAAACTCAAAATTTCGAACCGAAAAAAAAAACGACAGTGTTACCCCTTACGTTTTTTTTTTTGGGGCGAAAAATGAAGTATCCCCAATCTTCTCAAAACTCTGGATTCTGATAGAGGGCCATGAGACTTAGACCTGAGTGCAACAATGGAGGCTCTAGACCCTTCCAGAGCTGAGATATCGAAACTCAAAATTTCGACCAGAAAAAAAAAACGACAGTGTTACCCCTTACGTTTTTTTTTTGGGTGAAAAATTAAGTATCCCCAATCTTCTCAAAACTCTGGATTCTGATAGAGGGCCATGAGACATAGACCTGAGTGCAACAATGGAGGCTCTAGACCCTTCCAGAGCTGAGATATCGAAAATCAAAATTTCGACCCGAAAAAAAAAACGACAGTGTTACCCCTTACGTTTTTTTTTTGGGGCGAAAAATTAAGTATCCCCAATCTTCTCAAAACTCTGGATTCGGATAGAGGGCCATGAGACATAGACCTGAGTGCAACAATGGAGGCTCTAGACCCTTCCAGTGCTGAGATATCTAAACTCAAAATTTCGATCCGAAAAAAAAACGACAGTGTTACCCCTTACGTTTTTTTTTTTGGGGGGCGAAAAATTAAGTATCCCCAATCTTCTCAAAACTCTGGATTCTGATAGAGGGCCATGAGACTTAGACCTGAGTGCAACAATGGAGGCTCTAGACCCTTCCAGAGCTGAGATATCGAAATTCAAAATTTCGACCAGAAAAAAAAACGACAGTGTTACCCCTTACGTTTTTTTTTGGGGGTGAAAAATTAAGTATCCCCAATCTTCTCAAAACTCTGGATTCTGATAGAGGGCCATGAGACATAGACCTGAGTGTAACAATGGAGGCTCTAGACCCTTCCAAAGCTGAGATATCGAAAATCAAAATTTCGACCTGAAAAAAAAAACGACAGTGTTACCCCTTACGTTTTTTTTTTGGGGCGAAAAATTTAGTATCCCCAATCTTCTCAAAACTCCGGATTCTGATAGAGGGCCATGAGACTTAGACCTGAGTGCAACAATGGAGGCTCTAGACCCTTCCAGAGCTGAGATATCGAAAATCAAAATTTCGACCTGAAAAAAAAACGACAGTGTTACCCCTTACGTTTTTTTGTTTTTGGGCGAAAAATTTAGTATCCCCAATCTTCTCAAAACTCTGGATTCTGATAGAGGGCCATGAGACTTAGACCTGAGTGCAACAATGGAGGCTCTAGACCCTTCCAGAGCTGAGATATCGAAATTCAAAATTTCGACCAGAAAAAAAAACGACAGTGTTACCCCTTACGTTTTTTTTTTGGGGCGAAAAATGAAGTATCCCCAATCTTCTCAAAACTCTGGATTCTGCTAGAGGGCCATGAGACTTAGACCTGAGTGCAACAATGGAGGCTCTAGACCCTTCCAGAGCTGAGATATCGAAACTCAAAATTTCGACCAGAAAAAAAAAACGACAGTGTTACCCCTTACGTTTTTTTTTTTTGGGTGAAAAATTAAGTATCCCCAATCTTCTCAAAACTGGATTCTGATAGAGGGCCATGAGACATAGACCTGAGTGCAACAATGGAGGCTCTAGACCCTTCCAGAGCTGAGATATCGAAAATCAAAATTTCGACCCGAAAAAAAAAACGACAGTGTTACCCCTTACGTTTTTTTTTGGGGCGAAAAATTTAGTATCCCCAATCTTCTCAAAACTCTGGATTCTGATAGAGGGCCATGAGACATAGACCTGAGTGCAACAATGGAGGCTCTAGACCCTTGCAGTGCTGAGATATCTAAACTCAAAATTTCGACCCGAAAAAAAAAACGACAGTGTTAACCCTTACGTTTTTTTTTGGGGGGTGAAAAAGTAAGTATCCCCAATCTTCTCAAAACTCTGGATTCTGATAGAGGGCCATGAGACATAGACCTGAGTGCAACAATGGAGGCTCTAGACCCTTCCAGAGCTGAGATATCGAAAATCAAAATTTCGACCCGAAAAAAAAAACGACAGTGTTACCCCTTTCGTTTTTTTTGGGGGCGAAAAATTTAGTATCCCCAATCTTCTCAAAACTCTGGATTCTGATAGAGGGCCATGAGACATAGACCTGAGTGCAACAATGGAGGCTCTAGACCCTTCCAGTGCTGAGATATCGAAACTCAAAATTTCGACCCGTAAAAAAAACGACAGTGTTACCCCTTACGGTTTTTTTTTTGGGCGAAAAATTAAGTATCCCTAATCTTCTCAAAACTCTGGATTCTGATAGAGGGCCATGAGACTTAGACCTGAGTGCAACAATGGAGGCTCTGGAACCTAGCTTCCAGAGCTGAGATATCAAAAATCAAAATTTCGACCCTTAAAAAAAACGACAGTGTTACCCCTTACGTTTTTTTTGGGGGGCGAAAAATTAAGAATCCCTAATCTTCTCAAAACTCTAGATTCTGATAGAGGGCCATGAGACTTAGACCTGAGTGCAACAATGGAGGCTCTAGACCCTTCCAGAGCTGAGATATCGAAATTCAAAATTTCGACCAGAAAAAAAAAACGACAGTGTTACCCCTTACGTTTTTTTTTTGGGCGAAAAATTAAGTATCCCCAATCTTCTCAAAACTCTGGATTCTGATAGAGGGCCATGAGACTTAGACCTGAGTGCAACAATAGAGGCTCAAGACCCTTCCAGAGCTGAGATATCGAAATTCAAATTTTCGACCAGGAAAAAAAACGACAGTGTTACCCCTTACGTTTTTTTTTTTGGGCGAAAAATTTAGCATCCCCAATCTTCTCAAAACTCTGGATTCTGATAGAGGGCCATGAGACTTAGACTTGAGTGCAAAAATGGAGGCTCTAGACCCTTCCAGTGCTGAGATATCGAAACTCAAAATTTCGACCCGAAAAAAAAAACGACAGTGTTACCCCTTACGTTTTTTTTTTTGGGGCGAAAAATGAAGTATCCCCAATCTTCTCAAAACTCTGGATTCTGATAGAGGGCCATGAGACTTAGACCTGAGTGCAACAATGGAGGCTCTAGACCCTTCCAGAGCTGAGATATCGAAACTCAAAATTTCGACCAGAAAAAAAAAACGACAGTGTTACCCCTTACGTTTTTTTTTTGGGTGAAAAATTAAGTATCCCCAATCTTCTCAAAACTCTGGATTCTGATAGAGGGCCATGAGACATAGACCTGAGTGCAACAATGGAGGCTCTAGACCCTTCCAGAGCTGAGATATCGAAAATCAAAATTTCGACCCGAAAAAAAAAACGACAGTGTTACCCCTTACGTTTTTTTTTGGGGTGAAAAATTTAGTATCCCCAATCTTCTCAAAACTCTGGATTCTGATAGAGGGCCATGAGACTTAGACCTGAGTGCAACAATGGAGGCTCTAGACCCTTCCAGAGCTGAGATATCGAAATTCAAAATTTCGACCAGAAAAAAAAAACGACAGTGTTACCCCTTACGTTTTTTTTTTGGGCGAAAAATTAAGTATCCCCAATCTTCTCAAAACTCTGGATTCTGATAGAGGGCCATGAGACTTAGACCTGAGTGCAACAATAGAGGCTCAAGACCCTTCCAGAGCTGAGATATAGAAATTCAAATTTTCGACCAGAAAAAAAAACGACAGTGTTACCCCTTACGTTTTTTTTTTTTGGGCGAAAAATTTAGCATCCCCAATCTTCTCAAAACTCTGGATTCTGATAGAGGGCCATGAGACTTAGACTTGAGTGCAAAAATGGAGGCTCTAGACCCTTCCAGTGCTGAGATATCGAAACTCAAAATTTCGACCCGAAAAAAAAAACGACAGTGTTACCCCTTACGTTTTTTTTTTGGGGCGAAAAATTAAGTATCCCCAATCTTCTCAAAACTCTGGATTCGGATAGAGGGCCATGAGACATAGACCTGAGTGCAACAATGGAGGCTCTAGACCCTTCCAGTGCTGAGATATCTAAACTCAAAATTTCGATCCGAAAAAAAAACGACAGTGTTACCCCTTACGTTTTTTTTTTTGGGGGGCGAAAAATTAAGTATCCCCAATCTTCTCAAAACTCTGGATTCTGATAGAGGGCCATGAGACTTAGACCTGAGTGCAACAATGGAGGCTCTAGACCCTTCCAGAGCTGAGATATCGAAATTCAAAATTTCGACCAGAAAAAAAAACGACAGTGTTACCCCTTACGTTTTTTTTTGGGGGTGAAAAATTAAGTATCCCCAATCTTCTCAAAACTCTGGATTCTGATAGAGGGCCATGAGACATAGACCTGAGTGTAACAATGGAGGCTCTAGACCCTTCCAAAGCTGAGATATCGAAAATCAAAATTTCGACCTGAAAAAAAAAACGACAGTGTTACCCCTTACGTTTTTTTTTTTGGGGCGAAAAATTTAGTATCCCCAATCTTCTCAAAACTCCGGATTCTGATAGAGGGCCATGAGACTTAGACCTGAGTGCAACAATGGAGGCTCTAGACCCTTCCAGAGCTGAGATATCGAAAATCAAAATTTCGACCTGAAAAAAAAACGACAGTGTTACCCCTTACGTTTTTTTGTTTTTGGGCGAAAAATTTAGTATCCCCAATCTTCTCAAAACTCTGGATTCTGATAGAGGGCCATGAGACTTAGACCTGAGTGCAACAATGGAGGCTCTAGACCCTTCCAGAGCTGAGATATCGAAATTCAAAATTTCGACCAGAAAAAAAAACGACAGTGTTACCCCTTACGTTTTTTTTTTGGGGCGAAAAATGAAGTATCCCCAATCTTCTCAAAACTCTGGATTCTGCTAGAGGGCCATGAGACTTAGACCTGAGTGCAACAATGGAGGCTCTAGACCCTTCCAGAGCTGAGATATCGAAACTCAAAATTTCGACCAGAAAAAAAAAACGACAGTGTTACCCCTTACGTTTTTTTTTTTGGGTGAAAAATTAAGTATCCCCAATCTTCTCAAAACTCTGGATTCTGATAGAGGGCCATGAGACATAGACCTGAGTGCAACAATGGAGGCTCTAGACCCTTCCAGAGCTGAGATATCGAAAATCAAAATTTCGACCCGAAAAAAAAAAACACGACAGTGTTACCCCTTACGTTTTTTTTTTTTTGGGCGAAAAATTTAGTATCCCCAATCTTCTCAAAACTCTGGATTCTGATAGAGGGCCATGAGACTTAGACCTGAGTGCAACAATGGAGGCTCTAGACCCTTCCAGAGCTGAGATATCGAAATTCAAAATTTCGACCAGAAAAAAAAACGACAGTGTTACCCCTTACGTTTTTTTTTGGGGGTGAAAAATTAAGTATCCCCAATCTTCTCAAAACTCTGGATTCTGATAGAGGGCCATGAGACATAGACCTGAGTGCAACAATGGAGGCTCTAGACCCTTCCAAAGCTGAGATATCGAAAATCAAAATTTCGACCCGAAAAAAAAAACACGACAGTGTTACCCCTTACGTTTTTTTTTTTTTGGGCGAAAAATTAAGTATCCCCAATCTTCTCAAAACTCTGGATTCTGATAGAGGGCCATGAGACATAGACCTGAGTGCAACAATGGAGGCTCTAGACACTTCCAGAGCTGAGATATCGAAAATCAAATGTTCGACCCGAAAAAAAAAACGACAGTGTTACCCCTTACGGTTTTTTTTTGGGGCGAAAAATTAAGTATCCCCAATCTTCTCAAAACTCTGGATTCTGATAGAGGGCCATGAGACTTAGACCTGAGTGCAACAATGGAGGCTCTAAACCCTTCCAGATAAAACCCCCCAATCTTCTCAAAACTCTGGATTCGGATAGAGGGCCATGAGACATAGACCTGAGTGCAACAATGGAGGCTCTAGACCCTTCCAGTGCTGAGATATCTAAACTCAAAATTTCGACCCGAAAAAAAAAAACGACAGTGTTACCCCTTACGGTTTTTTTGGGGGGGGGGGGCGAAAAATTAAGTATCCCCAATCTTCTCAAAACTCTGGATTCTGATAGAGGGCCATGAGACTTAGACCTGAGTGCAACAATGGAGGCTCTAGACCCTTCCAGAGCTGAGATATCGAAATTCAAAATTTCGACCAGAAAAAAAAACGACAGTGTTACCCCTTACGGTTTTTTTTGGGGGGTGAAAAATTAAGTATCCCCAATCTTCTCAAAACTCTGGATTCTGATAGAGGGCCATGAGACATAGACCTGAGTGCAACAATGGAGGCTCTAGACCCTTCCAGATCTGAGATATCGAAAATCAAAATTTCGACCTGAAAAAAAAACGACAGTGTTACCCCTTACGTTTTTTTTTTTGGGCGAAAAATTTAGTATCCCCAATCTTCTCAAAACTCTGGATTCTGATAGAGGGCCACGAGACTTAGACCTGAGTGCAACAATGGAGGCTCTAGACCCTTCCAGAGCTGAGATATCGAAAATCAAAATTTCGACCTGAAAAAAAAACGACAGTGTTACCCCTTACGTTTTTTTTTTTGGGCGAAAAATTTAGTATCCCCAATCTTCTCAAAACTCTGGATTCTGATAGAGGGCCATGAGACTTAAACCTGAGTGCAACAATGGAGGCTCTAGACCCTTCCAGAGCTGAGATATCGAAATTCAAAATTTCGACCAGAAAAAAAAACGACAGTGTTACCCCTTACGTTTTTTTTGGGGGGCGAAAAATGAAGTATCCCCAATCTTCTCAAAACTCTGGATTCTGATAGAGGGCCATGAGACATAGACCTGAGTGCAACAATGGAGGCTCTAGACCCTTCCAGAGCTGAGATGTCAAAACTCAAAATTTCGACCCGAAAAAAAAACGACAGTGTTACCCCTTACGTTTTTTTTTTGGGTGAAAAATTAAGTATCCCCAATCTTCTCAAAACTCTGGATTCTGATAGAGGGCCATGAGACTTAGACCTGAGTGCAACAATGGAGGCTCTAGACCCTTCCAGAGCTGAGATATCGAAATTCAAAATTTCGACCAGAAAAAAAAACGACAGTGTTACCCCTTACGTTTTTTTTTTGGGGCGAAAAATGAAGTATCCCCAATCTTCTCAAAACTCTGGATTCTGATAGAGGGCCATGAGACTTAGACCTGAGTGCAACAATGGAGGCTCTAGACCCTTCCAGAGCTGAGATATCGAAACTCAAAATTTCGACCAGAAAAAAAAAACGACAGTGTTACCCCTTACGTTTTTTTTTTGGGTGAAAAATTAAGTATCCCCAATCTTCTCAAAACTCTGGATTCTGATAGAGGGCCATGAGACATAGACCTGAGTGCAACAATGGAGGCTCTAGACCCTTCCAGAGCTGAGATATCGAAAATCAAAATTTCGACCCGAAAAAAAAAAACGACAGTGTTACCCCTTACGTTTTTTTTTTGGGGTGAAAAATTTAGTATCCCCAATCTTCTCACAACTCTGGATTCTGATAGAGGGCCATGAGACTTAGACCTGAGTGCAACAATGGAGGCTCTAGACCCTTCCAGAGCTGAGATATCGAAATTTAAAATTTCGACCAGAAAAAAAAAAACGACAGTGTTACCCCTTACGTTTTTTTTTTGGGCGAAAAATTAAGTATCCCCAATCTTCTCAAAACTCTGGATTCTGATAGAGGGCCATGAGACTTAGACCTGAGTGCAACAATAGAGGCTCAAGACCCTTCCAGAGCTGAGATATCGAAATTCAAATTTTCGACCAGAAAAAAAAACGACAGTGTTACCCCTTACGTTTTTTTTTTTTGGGCGAAAAATTTAGCATCCCCAATCTTCTCAAAACTCTGGATTCTGATAGAGGGCCATGAGACTTAGACTTCAGTGCAAAAATGGAGGCTCTAGACCCTTCCAGTGCTGAGATATCGAAACTCAAAATTTCGACCCGAAAAAAAAAACGACAGTGTTACCCCTTACGTTTTTTTTTGGGGGCGAAAAATTAAGTATCCCCAATCTTCTCAAAACTCTGGATTCGGATAGAGGGCCATGAGACATAGACCTGAGTGCAACAATGGAGGCTCTAGACCCTTCCAGAGCTGAGATATCGAAATTCAAAATTTCGACCAGAAAAAAAAACGACAGTGTTACCCCTTACGTTTTTTTTTGGGGGGTGAAAAATTAAGTGTCCCCAATCTTCTCAAAACTCTGGATTCTGATAGAGGGCCATGAGACATAGACCTGAGTGCAACAATGGAGGCTCTAGACCCTTCCAAAGCTGAGATATCGAAAATCAAAATTTCGACCTGAAAAAAAAAACGACAGTGTTACCCCTTACGTTTTTTTTTTTGGGGCGAAAAATTTAGTATCCCCAATCTTCTCAAAACTCCGGATTCTGATAGAGGGCCATGAGACTTAGACCTGAGTGCAACAATGGAGGCTCTAGACCCTTCCAGAGCTGAGATATCGAAAATCAAAATTTCGACCTGAAAAAAAAACGACAGTGTTACCCCTTACGTTTTTTTGTTTTTGGGCGAAAAATTTAGTATCCCCAATCTTCTCAAAACTCTGGATTCTGATAGAGGGCCATGAGACTTAGACCTGAGTGCAACAATGGAGGCTCTAGACCCTTCCAGAGCTGAGATATCGAAATTCAAAATTTCGACCAGAAAAAAAAAACGACAGTGTTACCCCTTACGTTTTTTTTTGGGGCGAAAAATGAAGTATCCCCAATCTTCTCAAAACTCTGGATTCTGATAGAGGGCCATGAGACTTAGACCTGAGTGCAACAATGGAGGCTCTAGACCCTTCCAGAGCTGAGATATCGAAACTCAAAATTTCGACCAGAAAAAAAAAACGACAGTGTTACCCCTTACGTTTTTTTTTTGGGTGAAAAATTAAGTATCCCCAATCTTCTCAAAACTCTGGATTCTGATAGAGGGCCATGAGACATAGACCTGAGTGCAACAATGGAGGCTCTAGACCCTTCCAGAGCTGAGATATCGAAAATCAAAATTTCGACCCGAAAAAAAAAACACGACAGTGTTACCCCTTACGTTTTTTTTTTTTTTTGGGCGAAAAATTTAGTATCCCCAATCTTCTCAAAACTCTGGATTCTGATAGGCGGCCATGAGACATAGACCTGAGTGCAACAATGGAGGCTCTAGACCCTTCCAGAGCTGAGATATCGAAAATCAAAATGTCGACCCGTAAATAAAACGACAGTGTTACCCCTTACGTTTTTTTTTTTGGGTGAAAAAATTAAGTATCCCCAATCTTCTCAAAATTCTGGATTCTGATAGAGGGCCATGAGACTTAGACCTGAGTGCAACAATGGAGGCTCTAGACCCTTCCAGAGCTGAGATATGGAAAATCAAAATTTCGACCCGTAAAAAAAACGACAGTGTTACCCCTTACGTTTTTTTTTTTTGGGCGAAAAATTAAGTATCCCCAATCTTCTCAAAACTCTGGATTCTGATAGAGGGCCATGAGACATAGACCTGAGTGCAACAATGGAGGCTCTAGACCCTTCCAGTGCTGAGATATCTAAACTCAAAATTTCGACCCGAAAAAAAACGACAGTGTTACCCCTTACGTTTTTTTTTTTGGGCGAAAAATTAAGTATCCCCAATCTTCTCAAAACTCTAATTTCTGATAGAGGGCCATGAGACTTAGACCTGAGTGCAACAATGGAGGCTCTAGACCCTTCCAGAGCTGAGATATCGAAATTCAAAATTTCGACCAGAAAAAAAAAAGCGACAGTGTTACCCCTTACGGTTTTTTTTTGGGCGAAAAATTAAGTATCCCAAATCTTCTCAAAACTCTAATTTCTGATAGAGGGCCATGAGACATAGACCTGAGTGTAACAATGGAGGCTCTAGACCCTTCCAGAGCTGAGATATAGAAATTCAAAATTTCGACCCGAAAAAAAAACCGACAGTGTTACCCCTTACGTTTTTTTTTTTTGGGCGAAAAATTTAGTATCCCCAATCTTCTCAGAACTCTGGATTCTGATAGAGGGCCATGAGACATATACCTGAGTGCAACAATGGAGGTTCTAGACCCTTCCAGTGCTGAGATATCGAAACTCAAAATTTCGACCCGAAAAAAAAACGACAGTGTTACCCCTTACGTTTTTTTTTTTTGGGCGAAAAATTAAGTATCCCCAATCTTCTCAAAACTCTGGATTCTGATAGAGGGCAATGAGACATAGACCTGAGTGCAACAATGGAGGTTCTAGACCCTTCCAGAGCTGAGATATAGAAATTCAAAATTTCGACCCGAAAAAAAAAACGACAGTGTTACCCCTTACGTTTTTTTTTTTTTGGGCGAAAAATTTAGTATCCCCAATCTTCTCAGAACTCTGGATTCTGATAGAGGGCCATGAGACATATACCTGAGTGCAACAATGGAGGTTCTAGACCCTTCCAGTGCTGAGATATCGAAACTCAAAATTTCGACGAGAAAAAAAAAACGACAGTGTTACCCCTTACGTTTTTTTGGGGGGGCGAAAAATGAAGTATCCCCAATCTTCTCAAAACTCTGGATTCTGATAGAGGGCCATGAGACATAGACCTGAGTGCAACAATGGAGGCTCTAGACCCTTCCAGAGCTGAGATGTCAAAACTCAAAATTTCGACCCGAAAAAAAACACGACAGTGTTACCCCTTACGTTTTTTTTTTTGGGCGAAAAATTAAGTATCCCCAATCTTCTCAAAACTCTGGATTCTGATAGAGGGCCATGAGACTTAGACCTGAGTGCAACAATGGAGGCTCTAGACCCTTCCAGAGCTGAGATATCGAAATTAAAAATTTCGACCAGAAAAAAAAACGACAGTGTTACCCCTTACGTTTTTTTTTTGGGCGAAAAATTAAGTATCCCCAATCTTCTCACAACTCTGGATTCTGATAGAGGGCCATGAGACATAGACCTGAGTGCAACAATGGAGGCTCTAGACCCTTCCAGAGCTGAGATGTCGAAAATCAAAATTTCGACCAGAAAAAAAACGACAGTGTTACCCCTTACGTTTTTTTTTTGGGGCGAAAAATTAAGTATCCCCAATCTTCTCAAAACTCTGGATTCTGATAGAGGGCCATGAGACATAGACCTGAGTGCAACAATGGAGGCTCTAGACCCTTCCAGAGCTGAGATGTCGAAAATCAAAATTTCGACCAGAAAAAAAACGACAGTGTTACCCCTTACGTTTTTTTTTTGGGGCGAAAAATTAAGTATCCCCAATCTTCTCAAAACTCTGGATTCTGATAGACGGCCATGAGACATAGACCTGAGGGCAACAATGGAGGCTCTAGACCCTTCCAGTGCTGAGATATCTAAACTCAAAATTTCGACCCGAAAAAAAAAACGACAGTGTTACCCCTTACGGTTTTTTTTGGGGGGGGGGGGAAATTAAGTATCCCCAATCTTCTCAAAACTCTGGATTCTGATAGAGGGCCATGAGACTTAGACCTGAGTGCAACAATGGAGGCTCTAGACCCTTCCAGAGCTGAGATATCGAAATTCAAAATTTCGACCAGAAAAAAAAACGACAGTGTTACCCCTTACGGTTTTTTTTGGGGGGTGAAAAATTAAGTATCCCCAATCTTCTCAAAACTCTGGATTCTGATAGAGGGCCATGAGACATAGACCTGAGTGCAACAATGGAGGCTCTAGACCCTTCCAGATCTGAGATATCGAAAATCAAAATTTCGACCTGAAAAAAAAACGACAGTGTTACCCCTTACGTTTTTTTTTTTGGGCGAAAAATTTAGTATCCCCAATCTTCTCAAAACTCTGGATTCTGATAGAGGGCCATGAGACTTAGACCTGAGTGCAACAATGGAGGCTCTAGACCCTTCCAGAGCTGAGATATCGAAAATCAAAATTTCGACCTGAAAAAAAAAACGACAGTGTTACCCCTTACGTTTTTTTTTTTGGGGCGAAAAATTTAGTATCCCCAATCTTCTCAAAACTCTGGATTCTGATAGAGGGCCATGAGACTTAGACCTGAGTGCAACAATGGAGGCTCTAGACCCTTCCAGAGCTGAGATATCGAAAATCAAAATTTCGACCCGAAAAAAAAAACGACAGTGTTACCCCTTACGTTTTTTTTTGGGGCGAAAAATTAAGTATCCCCAATCTTCTCAAAACTCTGGATTCTGATAGAGGGCCATGAGACTTAAACCTGAGTGCAACAATGGAGGCTCTAGACCCTTCCAGAGCTGAGATATCGAAATTCAAAATTTCGACCAGAAAAAAAAACGACAGTGTTACCCCTTACGTTTTTTTTGGGGGGCGAAAAATGAAGTATCCCCAATCTTCTCAAAACTCTGGATTCTGATAGAGGGCCATGAGACATAGACCTGAGTGCAACAATGGAGGCTCTAGACCCTTCCAGAGCTGAGATGTCAAAACTCAAAATTTCGACCCGAAAAAAAAAACGACAGTGTTACCCCTTACGGTTTTTTTTTGGGTGAAAAATTAAGTATCCCCAATCTTCTCAAAACTCTGGATTCTGATAGAGGGCCATGAGACTTAGACCTGAGTGCAACAATGGAGGCTCTAGACCCTTCCAGAGCTGAGATATCAAAAATCAAAATTTCGACCAGAAAAAAAAAACGACAGTGTTACCCCTTACGTTTTTTTTTTGGGCGAAAAATTAAGTATCCCCAATCTTCTCAAAACTCTGGATTCTGATAGACGGCCATGAGACATAGACCTGAGTGCAACAATGGAGGCTCTAGACCCTTCCAGAGCTGAGATATCGAAATTCAAAATTTTGACCAGAAAAAAAAAAAACGACAGTGTTACCCCTTACGTTTTTTTTTGGGCGAAAAATTAAGTATCCCCAATCTTCTCAAAACTCTAATTTCTGATAGAGGGCCATAAGACATAGACCTGAGTGCAACAATGGAGGCTCTAGACCCTTCCAGAGCTGAGATATCGAAATTAAAAATTTCGACCCGAAAAAAAAAACGACAGTGTTACCCCTTACGTTTTTTTTTGGGGGCAAAAAATTTAGTATCCCCAATCTTCTCAAAACTCTAATTTCTGATAGAGGGCCATGAGACATAGACCTGAGTGCAACAATGGAGGCTCTAGACCCTTCCAGAGCTGAGATGTCAAAACTCAAAGTTTCGACCCGAAAAAAAAAAACGACAGTGTTACCCCTTACGTTTTTTTTTTGGGTGAAAAATTAAGTATCCCCAATCTTCACAAAACTCTGGATTCTGATAGAGGGCCATGAGACATAGACCTGAGTGCAACAATGGAGGCTCTAGACCCTTCCAGAGCTGAGATATCGAAAATCAAAATTTCGACCCCAAAAAAAACGCCAGTGTTACCCCTTACGTTTTTTTTTTTGGCCGAAAAATTAAGTATCCCCAATCTTCTCAAAACTCTGGATTCAAAACTCTGGATTCTGATAGAGGGCCATGAGACTTAGACCTGAGTGCAACAATGGAGGCTCTAAACCCTTCCAGAGCTGAGATATCGAAAATCAAAATTTCGACCCGTAAAAAAAACCACAGTGTTACCCCTTACGTTTTTTTTTTGGCCGAAAAATTAAGTATCCCCAATCTTCTCAAAAACTCTGGATTCGGATAGACGGCCATGAGACATAGACCTGAGTGCAACAATGGAGGCTCTAGACCCTTCCAGTGCTGAGATATCTAAACTCAAAATTTCGACCCGAAAAAAAAACGACAGTGTTACCCCTTACGGTTTTTTTTTGGGGGGGGGTGAAAAATTAAGTATCCCCAATCTTCTCAAAACTCTGGATTCTGATAGAGGGCCATGAGACATAGACCTGAGTGCAACAATGGAGGCTCTAGACCCTTTCAGAGCTGAGATATCGAAAATCAAAATTTCGACCTGAAAAAAAAACGACAGTGTTACCCCTTACGTTTTTTTTTTGGGCGAAAAATTAAGTATCCCCAATCTTCTCAAAACTCTGGATTCTGATAGAGGGCCATGAGACTTAGACCTGAGTGCAACAATGGAGGCTCTAGACCCTTCCAGAGCTGAGATATCGAAAATCAAAATTTCGACCTGAAAAAAAAAACGACAGTGTTACCCCTTACGTTTTTTTTTTGGGCGAAAAATTTAGTATCCCCAATCTTCTCAAAACTCTGGATTCTGATAGAGGGCCATGAGACTTAGACCTGAGTGCAACAATGGAGGCTCTAGACCCTTCCAGAGCTGAGATATCGAAATTCAAAATTTCGACCAGAAAAAAAAACGACAGTGTTACCCCTTACGTTTTTTTTGGGGGGCGAAAAATGAAGTTTCCCCAATCTTCTCAAAACTCTGGATTCTGATAGAGGGCCATGAGACATAGACCTGAGTGCAACAATGGAGGCTCTAGACCCTTCCAGAGCTGAGATGTCAAAACTCAAAATTTCGACCCGAAAAGAAACACGACAGTGTTACCCCTTACGTTTTTTTTTTGGGGCGAAAAATTAAGTATCCCCAATCTTCTCAAAACTCTGGATTCTGATAGAGGGCCATGAGACTTAGACCTGAGTGCAACAATGGAGGCTCTAGACCCTTCCAGAGCTGAGATATCGAAATTAAAATATTCGACCAGAAAAAAAAAAACGACAGTGTTACCCCTTACGTTTTTTTTTTGGGCGAAAAATTAAGTATCCCCAATCTTCTCACAACTCTGGATTCTGATAGAGGGCCATGAGACATAGACCTGAGTGCAACAATGGAGGCTCTAGACCCTTCCAGAGCTGAGATGTCGAAAATCAAAATTTCGACCAGAAAAAAAATTGACAGTGTTACCCCTTACGTTTTTTTTTTTTGGGCGAAAAATTTAGTATCCCCAATCTTCTCAAAACTCTGGATTCTGATAGAGGGCCATGAGACTTAAACCTGAGTGCAACAATGGAGGCTCTAGACCCTTCCAGAGCTGAGATATCGAAATTCAAAATTTCGACCAGAAAAAAAAACGACAGTGTTACCCCTTACGTTTTTTTTGGGGGGCGAAAAATGAAGTATCCCCAATCTTCTCAAAACTCTGGATTCTGATAGAGGGCCATGAGACATAGACCTGAGTGCAACAATGGAGGCTCTAGACCCTTCCAGAGCTGAGATGTCAAAACTCAAAATTTCGACCCGAAAAAAAAAACGACAGTGTTACCCCTTACGTTTTTTTTTTGGGTGAAAAATTAAGTATCCCCAATCTTCTCAAAACTCTGGATTCTGATAGAGGGCCATGAGACTTAGACCTGAGTGCAACAATGGAGGCTCTAGACCCTTCCAGAGCTGAGATATCGAAATTCAAAATTTCGACCAGAAAAAAAAACGACAGTGTTACCCCTTACGTTTTTTTTTTGGGGCGAAAAATGAAGTATCCCCAATCTTCTCAAAACTCTGGATTCTGATAGAGGGCCATGAGACTTAGACCTGAGTGCAACAATGGAGGCTCTAGACCCTTCCAGAGCTGAGATATCGAAACTCAAAATTTCGACCAGAAAAAAAAAACGACAGTGTTACCCCTTACGTTTTTTTTTTGGGTGAAAAATTAAGTATCCCCAATCTTCTCAAAACTCTGGATTCTGATAGAGGGCCATGAGACATAGACCTGAGTGCAACAATGGAGGCTCTAGACCCTTCCAGAGCTGAGATATCGAAAATCAAAATTTCGACCCGAAAAAAAAAAACGACAGTGTTACCCCTTACGTTTTTTTTTTGGGGTGAAAAATTTAGTATCCCCAATCTTCTCACAACTCTGGATTCTGATAGAGGGCCATGAGACTTAGACCTGAGTGCAACAATGGAGGCTCTAGACCCTTCCAGAGCTGAGATATCGAAATTTAAAATTTCGACCAGAAAAAAAAAAACGACAGTGTTACCCCTTACGTTTTTTTTTTGGGCGAAAAATTAAGTATCCCCAATCTTCTCAAAACTCTGGATTCTGATAGAGGGCCATGAGACTTAGACCTGAGTGCAACAATAGAGGCTCAAGACCCTTCCAGAGCTGAGATATCGAAATTCAAATTTTCGACCAGAAAAAAAAACGACAGTGTTACCCCTTACGTTTTTTTTTTTGGGCGAAAAATTTAGCATCCCCAATCTTCTCAAAACTCTGGATTCTGATAGAGGGCCATGAGACTTAGACTTCAGTGCAAAAATGGAGGCTCTAGACCCTTCCAGTGCTGAGATATCGAAACTCAAAATTTCGACCCGAAAAAAAAAACGACAGTGTTACCCCTTACGTTTTTTTTTGGGGGCGAAAAATTAAGTATCCCCAATCTTCTCAAAACTCTGGATTCGGATAGAGGGCCATGAGACATAGACCTGAGTGCAACAATGGAGGCTCTAGACCCTTCCAGAGCTGAGATATCGAAATTCAAAATTTCGACCAGAAAAAAAAACGACAGTGTTACCCCTTACGTTTTTTTTTGGGGGGTGAAAAATTAAGTGTCCCCAATCTTCTCAAAACTCTGGATTCTGATAGAGGGCCATGAGACATAGACCTGAGTGCAACAATGGAGGCTCTAGACCCTTCCAAAGCTGAGATATCGAAAATCAAAATTTCGACCTGAAAAAAAAAACGACAGTGTTACCCCTTACGTTTTTTTTTTTGGGGCGAAAAATTTAGTATCCCCAATCTTCTCAAAACTCCGGATTCTGATAGAGGGCCATGAGACTTAGACCTGAGTGCAACAATGGAGGCTCTAGACCCTTCCAGAGCTGAGATATCGAAAATCAAAATTTCGACCTGAAAAAAAAACGACAGTGTTACCCCTTACGTTTTTTTGTTTTTGGGCGAAAAATTTAGTATCCCCAATCTTCTCAAAACTCTGGATTCTGATAGAGGGCCATGAGACTTAGACCTGAGTGCAACAATGGAGGCTCTAGACCCTTCCAGAGCTGAGATATCGAAATTCAAAATTTCGACCAGAAAAAAAAAACGACAGTGTTACCCCTTACGGTTTTTTTTGGGGCGAAAAATGAAGTATCCCCAATCTTCTCAAAACTCTGGATTCTGATAGAGGGCCATGAGACTTAGACCTGAGTGCAACAATGGAGGCTCTAGACCCTTCCAGAGCTGAGATATCGAAACTCAAAATTTCGACCAGAAAAAAAAAACGACAGTGTTACCCCTTACGTTTTTTTTTTGGGTGAAAAATTAAGTATCCCCAATCTTCTCAAAACTCTGGATTCTGATAGAGGGCCATGAGACATAGACCTGAGTGCAACAATGGAGGCTCTAGACCCTTCCAGAGCTGAGATATCGAAAATCAAAATTTCGACCCGAAAAAAAAAACACGACAGTGTTACCCCTTACGTTTTTTTTTTTTTTTGGGCGAAAAATTTAGTATCCCCAATCTTCTCAAAACTCTGGATTCTGATAGGCGGCCATGAGACATAGACCTGAGTGCAACAATGGAGGCTCTAGACCCTTCCAGAGCTGAGATATCGAAAATCAAAATGTCGACCCGTAAATAAAACGACAGTGTTACCCCTTACGTTTTTTTTTTTGGGTGAAAAAATTAAGTATCCCCAATCTTCTCAAAATTCTGGATTCTGATAGAGGGCCATGAGACTTAGACCTGAGTGCAACAATGGAGGCTCTAGACCCTTCCAGAGCTGAGATATGGAAAATCAAAATTTCGACCCGTAAAAAAAACGACAGTGTTACCCCTTACGTTTTTTTTTTTGGGCGAAAAATTAAGTATCCCCAATCTTCTCAAAACTCTAATTTCTGATAGAGGGCCATGAGACTTAGACCTGAGTGCAACAATGGAGGCTCTAGACCCTTCCAGAGCTGAGATATCGAAATTCAAAATTTCGACCAGAAAAAAAAAAGCGACAGTGTTACCCCTTACGGTTTTTTTTTTGGGCGAAAAATTAAGTATCCCAAATCTTCTCAAAACTCTAATTTCTGATAGAGGGCCATGAGACATAGACCTGAGTGTAACAATGGAGGCTCTAGACCCTTCCAGAGCTGAGATATAGAAATTCAAAATTTCGACCCGAAAAAAAAACCGACAGTGTTACCCCTTACGTTTTTTTTTTTTGGGCGAAAAATTTAGTATCCCCAATCTTCTCAGAACTCTGGATTCTGATAGAGGGCCATGAGACATATACCTGAGTGCAACAATGGAGGTTCTAGACCCTTCCAGTGCTGAGATATCGAAACTCAAAATTTCGACCCGAAAAAAAAACGACAGTGTTACCCCTTACGTTTTTTTTTTTTTGGGCGAAAAATTAAGTATCCCCAATCTTCTCAAAACTCTGGATTCTGATAGAGGGCAATGAGACATAGACCTGAGTGCAACAATGGAGGTTCTAGACCCTTCCAGAGCTGAGATATAGAAATTCAAAATTTCGACCCGAAAAAAAAAACGACAGTGTTACCCCTTACGTTTTTTTTTTTTTGGGCGAAAAATTTAGTATCCCCAATCTTCTCAGAACTCTGGATTCTGATAGAGGGCCATGAGACATATACCTGAGTGCAACAATGGAGGTTCTAGACCCTTCCAGTGCTGAGATATCGAAACTCAAAATTTCGACGAGAAAAAAAAAACGACAGTGTTACCCCTTACGTTTTTTTGGGGGGGCGAAAAATGAAGTATCCCCAATCTTCTCAAAACTCTGGATTCTGATAGAGGGCCATGAGACATAGACCTGAGTGCAACAATGGAGGCTCTAGACCCTTCCAGAGCTGAGATGTCAAAACTCAAAATTTCGACCCGAAAAAAAACACGACAGTGTTACCCCTTACGTTTTTTTTTTTGGGCGAAAAATTAAGTATCCCCAATCTTCTCAAAACTCTGGATTCTGATAGAGGGCCATGAGACTTAGACCTGAGTGCAACAATGGAGGCTCTAGACCCTTCCAGAGCTGAGATATCGAAATTAAAAATTTCGACCAGAAAAAAAAACGACAGTGTTACCCCTTACGTTTTTTTTTTGGGCGAAAAATTAAGTATCCCCAATCTTCTCACAACTCTGGATTCTGATAGAGGGCCATGAGACATAGACCTGAGTGCAACAATGGAGGCTCTAGACCCTTCCAGAGCTGAGATGTCGAAAATCAAAATTTCGACCAGAAAAAAAACGACAGTGTTACCCCTTACGTTTTTTTTTTGGGGCGAAAAATTAAGTATCCCCAATCTTCTCAAAACTCTGGATTCTGATAGAGGGCCATGAGACATAGACCTGAGTGCAACAATGGAGGCTCTAGACCCTTCCAGAGCTGAGATGTCGAAAATCAAAATTTCGACCAGAAAAAAAACGACAGTGTTACCCCTTACGTTTTTTTTTTGGGGCGAAAAATTAAGTATCCCCAATCTTCTCAAAACTCTGGATTCTGATAGACGGCCATGAGACATAGACCTGAGGGCAACAATGGAGGCTCTAGACCCTTCCAGTGCTGAGATATCTAAACTCAAAATTTCGACCCGAAAAAAAAAACGACAGTGTTACCCCTTACGGTTTTTTTTGGGGGGGGGGGGAAATTAAGTATCCCCAATCTTCTCAAAACTCTGGATTCTGATAGAGGGCCATGAGACTTAGACCTGAGTGCAACAATGGAGGCTCTAGACCCTTCCAGAGCTGAGATATCGAAATTCAAAATTTCGACCAGAAAAAAAAACGACAGTGTTACCCCTTACGGTTTTTTTTGGGGGGTGAAAAATTAAGTATCCCCAATCTTCTCAAAACTCTGGATTCTGATAGAGGGCCATGAGACATAGACCTGAGTGCAACAATGGAGGCTCTAGACCCTTCCAGATCTGAGATATCGAAAATCAAAATTTCGACCTGAAAAAAAAACGACAGTGTTACCCCTTACGTTTTTTTTTTTGGGCGAAAAATTTAGTATCCCCAATCTTCTCAAAACTCTGGATTCTGAAATGAGGGCCATGAGACTTAGACCTGAGTGCAACAATGGAGGCTCTAGACCCTTCCAGAGCTGAGATATCGAAAATCAAAATTTCGACCTGAAAAAAAAAACGACAGTGTTACCCCTTACGTTTTTTTTTTTGGGGCGAAAAATTTAGTATCCCCAATCTTCTCAAAACTCTGGATTCTGATAGAGGGCCATGAGACTTAGACCTGAGTGCAACAATGGAGGCTCTAGACCCTTCCAGAGCTGAGATATCGAAAATCAAAATTTCGACCCGAAAAAAAAAACGACAGTGTTACCCCTTACGTTTTTTTTTGGGGCGAAAAATTAAGTATCCCCAATCTTCTCAAAACTCTGGATTCTGATAGAGGGCCATGAGACTTAAACCTGAGTGCAACAATGGAGGCTCTAGACCCTTCCAGAGCTGAGATATCGAAATTCAAAATTTCGACCAGAAAAAAAAACGACAGTGTTACCCCTTACGTTTTTTTTGGGGGGCGAAAAATGAAGTATCCCCAATCTTCTCAAAACTCTGGATTCTGATAGAGGGCCATGAGACTTAGACCTGAGTGCAACAATGGAGGCTCTAGACCCTTCCAGAGCTGAGATATCGAAATTAAAAATTTCGACTGGAAAAAAAAACGACAGTGTTACCCCTTACGTTTTTTTTTTGGGCGAAAAATTAAGAATCCCCGATCTTCTCAAAATTCTGGATTCTGATAGAGGGCCATGAGACATAGACCTGAGTGCAACAATGGAGGCTCTAGACCCTTCCAGAGCTGAGATATCAAAAATCAAAATTTCGACCAGAAAAAAAAAACGACAGTGTTACCCCTTACGTTTTTTTTTTGGGCGAAAAATTAAGTATCCCCAATCTTCTCAAAACTCTGGATTCTGATAGACGGCCATGAGACATAGACCTGAGTGCAACAATGGAGGCTCTAGACCCTTCCAGAGCTGAGATATCGAAATTCAAAATTTTGACCAGAAAAAAAAAAAACGACAGTGTTACCCCTTACGTTTTTTTTGGGCGAAAAATTAAGTATCCCCAATCTTCTCAAAACTCTAATTTCTGATAGAGGGCCATAAGACATAGACCTGAGTGCAACAATGGAGGCTCTAGACCCTTCCAGAGCTGAGATATCGAAATTAAAAATTTCGACCCGAAAAAAAAAACGACAGTGTTACCCCTTACGTTTTTTTTTGGGGGCAAAAAATTTAGTATCCCCAATCTTCTCAAAACTCTAATTTCTGATAGAGGGCCATGAGACATAGACCTGAGTGCAACAATGGAGGCTCTAGACCCTTCCAGAGCTGAGATGTCAAAACTCAAAGTTTCGACCCGAAAAAAAAAAACGACAGTGTTACCCCTTACGTTTTTTTTTTGGGTGAAAAATTAAGTATCCCCAATCTTCTCAAAACTCTGGATTCTGATAGAGGGCCATGAGACATAGACCTGAGTGCAACAATGGAGGCTCTAGACCCTTCCAGAGCTGAGATATCGAAAATCAAAATTTCGACCCCAAAAAAAACGCCAGTGTTACCCCTTACGTTTTTTTTTTTGGCCGAAAAATTAAGTATCCCCAATCTTCTCAAAACTCTGGATTCAAAACTCTGGATTCTGATAGAGGGCCATGAGACTTAGACCTGAGTGCAACAATGGAGGCTCTAAACCCTTCCAGAGCTGAGATATCGAAAATCAAAATTTCGACCCGTAAAAAAAACCACAGTGTTACCCCTTACGTTTTTTTTTTGGCCGAAAAATTAAGTATCCCCAATCTTCTCAAAAACTCTGGATTCGGATAGACGGCCATGAGACATAGACCTGAGTGCAACAATGGAGGCTCTAGACCCTTCCAGTGCTGAGATATCTAAACTCAAAATTTCGACCCGAAAAAAAAACGACAGTGTTACCCCTTACGGTTTTTTTTGGGGGGGGGGTGAAAAATTAAGTATCCCCAATCTTCTCAAAACTCTGGATTCTGATAGAGGGCCATGAGACTTAGACCTGAGTGCAACAATGGAGGCTCTAGACCCTTCCAGAGCTAAGATATCGAAATTCAAAATTTCGACCAGAAAAAAAAACGACAGTGTTACCCCTTACGGTTTTTTTGGGGGGGTGAAAAATTAAGTATCCCCAATCTTCTCAAAACTCTGGATTCTGATAGAGGGCCATGAGACATAGACCTGAGTGCAACAATGGAGGCTCTAGACCCTTTCAGAGCTGAGATATCGAAAATCAAAATTTCGACCTGAAAAAAAAACGACAGTGTTACCCCTTACGTTTTTTTTTTGGGCGAAAAATTAAGTATCCCCAATCTTCTCAAAACTCTGGATTCTGATAGAGGGCCATGAGACTTAGACCTGAGTGCAACAATGGAGGCTCTAGACCCTTCCAGAGCTGAGATATCGAAAATCAAAATTTCGACCTGAAAAAAAAAACGACAGTGTTACCCCTTACGTTTTTTTTTTGGGCGAAAAATTTAGTATCCCCAATCTTCTCAAAACTCTGGATTCTGATAGAGGGCCATGAGACTTAGACCTGAGTGCAACAATGGAGGCTCTAGACCCTTCCAGAGCTGAGATATCGAAATTCAAAATTTCGACCAGAAAAAAAAACGACAGTGTTACCCCTTACGTTTTTTTTGGGGGGCGAAAAATGAAGTTTCCCCAATCTTCTCAAAACTCTGGATTCTGATAGAGGGCCATGAGACATAGACCTGAGTGCAACAATGGAGGCTCTAGACCCTTCCAGAGCTGAGATGTCAAAACTCAAAATTTCGACCCGAAAAGAAACACGACAGTGTTACCCCTTACGTTTTTTTTTTGGGGCGAAAAATTAAGTATCCCCAATCTTCTCAAAACTCTGGATTCTGATAGAGGGCCATGAGACTTAGACCTGAGTGCAACAATGGAGGCTCTAGACCCTTCCAGAGCTGAGATATCGAAATTAAAATATTCGACCAGAAAAAAAAAACGACAGTGTTACCCCTTACGTTTTTTTTTTGGGCGAAAAATTAAGTATCCCCAATCTTCTCACAACTCTGGATTCTGATAGAGGGCCATGAGACTTAGACCTGAGTGCAACAATGGAGGCTCTAGACCCTTCCAGAGCTGAGATATCGAAAATCAAAATTTCGACCTGAAAAAAAAAACGACAGTGTTACCCCTTACGTTTTTTTTTTGGGCGAAAAATTTAGTATCCCCAATCTTCTCAAAACTCTGGATTCTGATAGAGGGCCATGAGACTTAGACCTGAGTGCAACAATGGAGGCTCTAGACCCTTCCAGAGCTGAGATATCGAAATTCAAAATTTCGACCAGAAAAAAAAACGACAGTGTTACCCCTTACGTTTTTTTTGGGGGGCGAAAAATGAAGTTTCCCCAATCTTCTCAAAACTCTGGATTCTGATAGAGGGCCATGAGACTTAGACCTGAGTGCAACAATGGAGGCTCTAGACCCTTCCAGAGCTGAGATATCGAAAATCAAAATTTCGACCTGAAAAAAAAAACGACAGTGTTACCCCTTACGTTTTTTTTTTTGGGGCGAAAAATTTAGTATCCCCAATCTTCTCAAAACTCTGGATTCTGATAGAGGGCCATGAGACTTAGACCTGAGTGCAACAATGGAGGCTCTAGACCCTTCCAGAGCTGAGATATCGAAAATCAAAATTTCGACCCGAAAAAAAAAACGACAGTGTTACCCCTTACGTTTTTTTTTGGGGCGAAAAATTAAGTATCCCCAATCTTCTCAAAACTCTGGATTCTGATAGAGGGCCATGAGACTTAAACCTGAGTGCAACAATGGAGGCTCTAGACCCTTCCAGAGCTGAGATATCGAAATTCAAAATTTCGACCAGAAAAAAAAACGACAGTGTTACCCCTTACGTTTTTTTTGGGGGGCGAAAAATGAAGTATCCCCAATCTTCTCAAAACTCTGGATTCTGATAGAGGGCCATGAGACTTAGACCTGAGTGCAACAATGGAGGCTCTAGACCCTTCCAGAGCTGAGATATCGAAATTAAAAATTTCGACTGGAAAAAAAAACGACAGTGTTACCCCTTACGTTTTTTTTTTGGGCGAAAAATTAAGAATCCCCGATCTTCTCAAAATTCTGGATTCTGATAGAGGGCCATGAGACATAGACCTGAGTGCAACAATGGAGGCTCTAGACCCTTCCAGAGCTGAGATATCAAAAATCAAAATTTCGACCAGAAAAAAAAAACGACAGTGTTACCCCTTACGTTTTTTTTTTGGGCGAAAAATTAAGTATCCCCAATCTTCTCAAAACTCTGGATTCTGATAGACGGCCATGAGACATAGACCTGAGTGCAACAATGGAGGCTCTAGACCCTTCCAGAGCTGAGATATCGAAATTCAAAATTTTGACCAGAAAAAAAAAAAACGACAGTGTTACCCCTTACGTTTTTTTTGGGCGAAAAATTAAGTATCCCCAATCTTCTCAAAACTCTAATTTCTGATAGAGGGCCATAAGACATAGACCTGAGTGCAACAATGGAGGCTCTAGACCCTTCCAGAGCTGAGATATCGAAATTAAAAATTTCGACCCGAAAAAAAAAACGACAGTGTTACCCCTTACGTTTTTTTTTGGGGGCAAAAAATTTAGTATCCCCAATCTTCTCAAAACTCTAATTTCTGATAGAGGGCCATGAGACATAGACCTGAGTGCAACAATGGAGGCTCTAGACCCTTCCAGAGCTGAGATGTCAAAACTCAAAGTTTCGACCCGAAAAAAAAAAACGACAGTGTTACCCCTTACGTTTTTTTTTTGGGTGAAAAATTAAGTATCCCCAATCTTCTCAAAACTCTGGATTCTGATAGAGGGCCATGAGACATAGACCTGAGTGCAACAATGGAGGCTCTAGACCCTTCCAGAGCTGAGATATCGAAAATCAAAATTTCGACCCCAAAAAAAACGCCAGTGTTACCCCTTACGTTTTTTTTTTTGGCCGAAAAATTAAGTATCCCCAATCTTCTCAAAACTCTGGATTCAAAACTCTGGATTCTGATAGAGGGCCATGAGACTTAGACCTGAGTGCAACAATGGAGGCTCTAAACCCTTCCAGAGCTGAGATATCGAAAATCAAAATTTCGACCCGTAAAAAAAACCACAGTGTTACCCCTTACGTTTTTTTTTTGGCCGAAAAATTAAGTATCCCCAATCTTCTCAAAAACTCTGGATTCGGATAGACGGCCATGAGACATAGACCTGAGTGCAACAATGGAGGCTCTAGACCCTTCCAGTGCTGAGATATCTAAACTCAAAATTTCGACCCGAAAAAAAAACGACAGTGTTACCCCTTACGGTTTTTTTTGGGGGGGGGGTGAAAAATTAAGTATCCCCAATCTTCTCAAAACTCTGGATTCTGATAGAGGGCCATGAGACTTAGACCTGAGTGCAACAATGGAGGCTCTAGACCCTTCCAGAGCTAAGATATCGAAATTCAAAATTTCGACCAGAAAAAAAAACGACAGTGTTACCCCTTACGGTTTTTTTGGGGGGGTGAAAAATTAAGTATCCCCAATCTTCTCAAAACTCTGGATTCTGATAGAGGGCCATGAGACATAGACCTGAGTGCAACAATGGAGGCTCTAGACCCTTTCAGAGCTGAGATATCGAAAATCAAAATTTCGACCTGAAAAAAAAACGACAGTGTTACCCCTTACGTTTTTTTTTTGGGCGAAAAATTAAGTATCCCCAATCTTCTCAAAACTCTGGATTCTGATAGAGGGCCATGAGACTTAGACCTGAGTGCAACAATGGAGGCTCTAGACCCTTCCAGAGCTGAGATATCGAAAATCAAAATTTCGACCTGAAAAAAAAAACGACAGTGTTACCCCTTACGTTTTTTTTTTGGGCGAAAAATTTAGTATCCCCAATCTTCTCAAAACTCTGGATTCTGATAGAGGGCCATGAGACTTAGACCTGAGTGCAACAATGGAGGCTCTAGACCCTTCCAGAGCTGAGATATCGAAATTCAAAATTTCGACCAGAAAAAAAAACGACAGTGTTACCCCTTACGTTTTTTTTGGGGGGCGAAAAATGAAGTTTCCCCAATCTTCTCAAAACTCTGGATTCTGATAGAGGGCCATGAGACATAGACCTGAGTGCAACAATGGAGGCTCTAGACCCTTCCAGAGCTGAGATGTCAAAACTCAAAATTTCGACCCGAAAAGAAACACGACAGTGTTACCCCTTACGTTTTTTTTTTGGGGCGAAAAATTAAGTATCCCCAATCTTCTCAAAACTCTGGATTCTGATAGAGGGCCATGAGACTTAGACCTGAGTGCAACAATGGAGGCTCTAGACCCTTCCAGAGCTGAGATATCGAAATTAAAATATTCGACCAGAAAAAAAAAACGACAGTGTTACCCCTTACGTTTTTTTTTTGGGCGAAAAATTAAGTATCCCCAATCTTCTCACAACTCTGGATTCTGATAGAGGGCCATGAGACATAGACCTGAGTGCAACAATGGAGGCTCTAGACCCTTCCAGAGCTGAGATGTCGAAAATCAAAATTTCGACCAGAAAAAAAATTGACAGTGTTACCCCTTACGTTTTTTTTTTGGGGCGAAAAATTAAGTATCCCCAATCTTCTCAAAACTCTGGATTCTGATAGACGGCCATGAGACATAGACCTGAGTGCAACAATGGAGGCTCTAGACCCTTCCAGAGCTGAGATATCGAAATTCAAATTTCGACCAGAAAAAAAAAACGACAGTGTTACCCCTTACGTTTTTTTTTGGGGCGAAAAATTAAGTATCCCCAATCTTCTCAAAACTCTAGTTTCTGATAGAGGGCCATGAGACATAGACCTGAGTGCAACAATGGAGGCTCTAGACCCTTCCAGAGCTGAGATATCGAAATTCAAAATTTCGACCCGAAAAAAAAACGACAGTGTTACCCCTTACGTTTTTTTTTTTTTGGGCGAAAAATTTTGTTTCCCCAATCTTCTCAGAACTCTGGATTCTGATAGAGGGCCATGAGACATAGACCTGAGTGCAACAATGGAGGTTCTAGACCCTTCCAGTGCTAGAATATATCGAAACTCAAAAATTCGACCCGAAAAAAAAACGACAGTGTTACCCCTTACGTTTTTTTTTTTTTGGGCGAAAAATTAAGTATCCCCAATCTTCTCAAAACTCTGGATTCTGATAGAGGGCCATGAGACATAGACCTGAGTGCAACAATGGAGGTTCTAGACCCTTCCAGTGCTGAGATATCGAAACTCAAAATTTCGACCCGAAAAAAAAATGACAGTGTTACCCCTTACGTTTTTTTTTTGGGGCGAAAAATTAAGTATCCCCAATCTTCTCAAAAATCTGGATTCTGATAGAGGTTCATGAGACTTAGACCTGAGTGCAACAATGGAGGCTCTAGACCCTTCCAGAGCTGAGATATCGAAATTCAAAATTTCGACCAGAAAAAAAAAACGACAGTGTTACCCCTTACGTTTTTTTTTTTTGGGCGAAAAATTTAGTATCCCCAATCTTCTCAAAACTCTGGATTCTAATAGAGGGCCATGAGACTTAGACCTGCAGTGCAACAATGGAGGCTCTAGACCCTTCCAGAGCTGAGATATCGAAAATCAAATGTTCGACCCAAAAAAAAAACGACAGTGTTACCCCTTACGGTTTTTTTTGGGGCGAAAAATTAAGTATCCCCAATCTTCTCAAAACTCTGGATTCTGATAGAGGGCCATGAGACTTAGACCTGAGTGCAACAATGGAGGCTCTAGACCCTTCCAGAGCTGAGATATCGAAATTAAAAATTTCGACCGGAAAAAAAAACGCCAGTGTTACCCCTTACGTTTTTTTTTTTTGGGCGAAAAATTTAGTATCCCCAATCTTCTGAAAACTCTGGATTCTGATAGAGGGCCATGAAACTTAGACCTGCAGTGCAACAATGGAGGCTCTAGACCCTTCCAGAGCTGAGATATCGAATATCAAATGTTCGACCCGAAAAAAAAAAACGACAGTGTTACCCCTTACGGTTTTTTTTGGGGCGAAAAATTAAGTATCCCCAATCTTCTCAAAACTCTGGATTCTGATAAAGGGCCATGAGACTTAGACCTGAGTGCAACAATGGAGGCTCTAGACCTTTCCAGTGCTGAGATATCTAAACTCAAAATTTCGACCCGAAAAAAAAAAAACGACAGTGTTACCCCTTACATTTTTTTTTTTGGGGGGGGGGGGGCGAAAAATTAAGTATCCCCAATCTTCTCAAAACTCTGGATTCTAATAGAGGGCCATGAGACTTAGACCTGCAGTGCAACAATGGAGGCTCTAGACCCTTCCAGAGCTGAGATATCGAAAATCAAATGTTCGACCCGAAAAAAAAAACAACAGTGTTACCCCTTACGGTTTTTTTTGGGGGCGAAAAAAAATTTTCAGGTCTAAGGTCTAAGTCTCATGGCCCTCTATCAGAATCCAGAGTTTTGAGAAGATTGGTGATACTTCATTTTTCACCCAAAAAAAAAAAACGTAAGGGGTAACACTGTCGTTTTTTTTTTTCGGGTCGAAATTTTGAGTTTTGACATCTCAGCTCTGGAAGGGTCTAGAGCCTCCATTGTTGCACTCAGGTCTATGTCTCATGGCCCTCTATCAGAATCCAGATTTTTGAGAAGATTGGGGATACTTAATTTTTCGCCCCCAAAAAAAACGTAAGGGGTAACACTGTCGTTTTTTTTTTCTGGTCGAAATTTTGAGTTTCGATATCTCAGCACTGGAAGGGTCTAGAGCCTCCATTGTTGCACTCAGGTCTATGTCTCATGGCCCTCTATCAGAATCCAGAGTTTTGAGAAGATTGGGGATACTAAATTTTTCGCCCCCCCAAAAAAACATAAGGGGTAACACTGTCGTTTTTTTTTTTTTGGGTCGAACTTTTGATTTTCGATATCTCAGGTCTGTAAGAGTCTAGAGCCTCCATTGTTGCACTCAGGTCTATGTCTCATGGCCGTCTATCAGAATCCAGAGTTTTGAGAAGATTGGGGATACTTCATTTTTCGCCCCCCAAAAAAAACGTAAGGGGTAACACTGTCGTTTTTTTTTCTGGTCAAAATTTTGAATTTCGATATCTCAGCTCTGGAAGGGTCTAGAGCCTCCATTGTTGCACTCAGGTCTAAGTCTCATGGCCCTCTATCAGAATCCAGAGTTTTGAGAAGGTTGGGGATACTAAATTTTTCGCCCAAAAAAAAAAACGTAAGGGGTAACACTGTCGTTTTTTTTTTCAGGTCGAAATTTTGATTTTCGATATCTCAGCTCTGGAAGGGTCTAGAGCCTCCATTGTTGCACTCAGGTCTATGTCTCATGGCCCTCTATCAGAATCCAGAGTTTTGAGAAGATTGGGGATACTAAATTTTTCGCCCCCCAAATAAAAACGTAAGGGGTAACACTGTCGTTTTTTTTTTTTTTTTTTTGGGTCGAACTTTTGATTTTCGATATCTCAGCTCTGGAAGAGTCTAGAGCCTCCATTGTTGCACTCAGGTCTAAGTCTCATGGCCCTCTATCAGAATCCAGAGTTTTGAGAAAATTGGGGATACTTAATTTTTCGCCCAAAAAAAAAAAAACGTAAGGGGTAACACTGTCGTTTTTTTTTCGGGTCGAAATTTTGAGTTGAGATATCTCAGCACTGGAAGGGTCTAGAGCCTCCATTGTTGCACTCAGGTCTATGTCTCATGGCCCTCTATCAGAATCCAGAGTTTTGAGAAGATTGGGGATACTTAATTTTTCGCCCAAAAAAAAAAACGTAAGGGGTAACACTGTCGTTTTTTTTACGGGTCGAAATTTTGATTTTCGATATCTCAGCTCTGGAAGGGTCTAGAGCCTCCATTGTTGCACTCAGGTCTAAGTCTCATGGCCCTCTATCAGAATCCAGAGTTTTGAGAAGATTGGGGATACTAAATTTTTCGCCCCAAAAAAAAAAACGTAAGGGGTAACACTGTCGTTTTTTTTTCAGGTCGAAATTTTTAATTTCGATATCTCAGCTTTGGAAGGGTCTAGAGCCTCCATTGTTGCACTCAGGTCTATGTCTCATGGCCCTCTATCAGAATCCAGAGTTTTGAGAAGATTGGGGATACTTAATTTTTCACCCCAAAAAAAACCTGTAAGGGGTAACACTGTCGTTTTTTTTTTCTGGTCGAAATTTTGATTTTCGATATCTCAGCACTGGAAGGGTCTAGAGCCTCCATTGTTGCACTCAGGTCTATGTCTCATGGCCCTCTATCCGAATCCAGAGTTTTGAGAAGATTGGGGATACTTAATTTTTCGGCCAAAAAAAAAAAACGTAAGAGGTAACACTGTGGTTTTTTTTACGGGTCGAAATTTTAATTTTCGATATCTCAGCTCTGGAAGGGTTTAGAGCCTCCATTGTTGCACTCAGGTCTAAGTCTCATGGCCCTCTATCAGAATCCAGAGTTTTGAGAAGATTGGGGATACTTAATTTTTCGGCCAAAAAAAAAAAACGTAAGGGGTAACACTGGCGGTTTTTTTTTTTGGTCGAAATTTTGATTTTCGATATCTCAGCTCTGGAAGGGTCTAAAGCCTCCATTGTTGCACTCAGGTCTAAGTCTCATGGCCCTCTATCAGAATCCAGAGTTTTGAGAAGATCGGGGATACTTAATTTTTCGCCCAAAAAAAACCCGTAAGTCTCATGGCCCTTTATCAGAATCCAGAGTTCTGAGAAGATTGGGGATACTAAATTTTTCGCCCCAAAAAAAAAACGTAAGGGGTAACACTGTTGTTTTTTTTTCTGGTCGAAATTTTGAATTTCGATATCTCAGCTCTGGAAGGGTCTACAGCCTCCATTGTTGCACTCAGGTTTAAGTCTCATGGCCCTCTATCAGAATCCAGAGTTTTGAGAAGATTGGGGATACTTAATTTTTCGCCCAAAAAAAAAAAACGTAAGAGGTAACACTGTCATTTTTTTTTCGGGTCGAAATTTTGAGTTTCGATATCTCAGCACTGGAAGGGTCTAGAACCTCCATTGTTGCACTCAGGTCTATGTCTCATGGCCCTCTATCAGAATTCAGAGTTTTGAGAAGATTGGGGATACTTAATTTTTCGCCCAAAAAAAAAAACGTAAGGGGTAACACTGTCGTTTTTTTTTCGGGTCGAAATTTTGAGTTTCGATATCTCAGCACTGGAAGGGTCTAGAACCTCCATTGTTGCACTCAGGTCTATGTCTCATGGCCCTCTATCAGAATCCAGAGTTCTGAGAAGATTGGGGATACTAAATTTTTTGCCCAAAAAAAAAACGTAAGGGGTAACACTGTCGTTTTTTTTTCGGGTCGAAATTTTGAATTTCGATATCTCAGCTCTGGAAGGGTCTAGAGCCTCCATTGTTGCACTCAGGTCTATGTCTCATGGCCCTCTATCAGAAACTAGAGTTTTGAGAAGATTGGGGATACTTAATTTTTCGCCCAAAAAAAAAAAAACGTAAGGGGTAACACTGTCGTTTTTTTTTTTCTGGTCGAAATTTTAAATTTCGATATCTCAGCTCTGGAAGGGTCTAGAGCCTCCATTGTTGCACTCAGGTCTATGTCTCATGGCCGTCTATCAGAATCCAGAGTTTTGATAAGATTGGGGATACTTAATTTTTCGCCCAAAAAAAAAAACGTAAGGGGTAACACTGTTGTTTTTTTTCACGGGTCGAAATTTTGAGTTTCAATATCTCAGCACTGGAAGGGTCTAGAGCCTCCATTGTTGCACTCAGGTCTATGTCTCATGGCCCTCTATCAGAATCCAGAGTTTTGAGAAGATTGGGGATACTAAATTTTTCACCCCCCAAAAAAAACATAAGGGGTAACACTGTCGTTTTTTTTTTGGGTCGAACTTTTGATTTTCGATATCTCAGGTCTGGAAGAGTCCAGAGCCTCCATTGTTGCACTCAGGTCTATGTCTCATGGCCGTCTATCAGAATCCAGAGTTTTGAGAAGATTGGGGATACTTCATTTTTCGCCCCCCAAAAAAAACGTAAGGGGTAACACTGTCGTTTTTTTTTTTTCGGGTCGAACATTTGATTTTCGATATCTCAGCTCTGGAAGGGTCTAGAGCCTCCATTGTTGCACTCAGGTCTAAGTCTCATGGCCCTTTATCAGAATCCAGAGTTTTGAGAAGATTGGGGATACTAAATTTTTCGCCCAAAAAAAAAAACGTAAGGGGTAACACTGTTGTTTTTTTCTGGTCGAAATTTAGAATTTCGATATCTCAGCTCTGGAAGGGTCTAGAGCCTCCATTGTTGCACTCAGGTCTAAGTCTCATGGCCCTCTATCAGAATCCAGAGTTTTGAGAAGATTGGGGATACTTAATTTTTAGCCCAAAAAAAAAAACGTAAGGGGTAACACTGTCATTTTTTTTTCGGGTCGAAATTTTGAGTTTCGATATCTCAGCACTGGAAGGGTCTAGAACCTCCATTGTTGCACTCAGGTCTATGTCTCATGGCCCTCTATCAGAATCCAGAGTTTTGAGAAGATTGGGGATACTTAATTTTTCGCCCAAAAAAAAAAAACGTAAGGGGTAACACTGTCATTTTTTTTTCGGGTCGAAATTTTGAGTTTCGATATCTCAGCACTGGAAGGGTCTAGAACCTCCATTGTTGCACTCAGGTCTATGTCTCATGGCCCTCTATCAGAATCCAGAGTTCTGAGAAGATTGGGGATACTAAATTTTTCGCCCCAAAAAAAAAAACGTAAGGGGTAACACTGTCGTTTTTTTTTCGGGTCGAAATTTTACAATTTTGATATCTCAGCTCTGGAAGGGTCTAGAGCCTCCATTGTTGCACTCAGGTCTATGTCTAATGGCCCTCTATCAGAAACTAGAGTTTTGAGAAGATTGGGGATACTTAATTTTTCGCCCAAAATAAAAAAACCTAAGGGGTAACACTGTCGTTTTATTTATTTTTTTGGTCGAAATTTAAAATTTCGATATCTCAGCTCTGGAAGGGTCTAGAGCCTCCATTGTTGCACTCAGGTCTATGTCTTATGGCCGTCTATCAGAATCCAGAGTTTTGATAAGATTGGGGATACTTAATTTTTCGCCCAAAAAAAAAAACGTAAGGGGTAACACTGTCGTTTTTTTTACGGGTCGAAATTTTGAGTTTCGATATCTCAGCACTGGAAGGGTCTAGAGCCTCCATTGTTGCACTCAGGTCTATGTCTCATGGCCCTCTATCAGAATCCAGAGTTTTGAGAAGATTGGGGATACTAAATTTTTCGCCCCCCAAAAAAAACATAAGGGGTAACACTGTCGTTTTTTTTTTTTTTGGGTCGAACTTTTGATTTTCGATATCTCAGGTCTGGAAGAGTCCAGAGCCTCCATTGTTGCACTCAGGTCTATGTCTCATGGCCGTCTATCAGAATCCAGAGTTTTGAGGAAGATTGGGGATACTTCATTTTTCGCCCCCCAAAAAAAACGTAAGGGGTAACACTGTCGTTTTTTTTTTCTGGTCAAAATTTTGAATTTCGATATCTCAGCTCTGGAAGGGTCTAGAGCCTCCATTGTTGCACTCAGGTCTAAGTCTCATGGCCCTCTATCAGAATCCAGAGTTTTGAGAAGGTTGGGGATACTAAATTTTTCGCCCAAAAAAAAAAACGTAAGGGGTAACACTGTCGTTTTTTTTTTCAGGTCGAAATTTTGATTTTCGATATCTCAGCTCTGGAAGGGTCTAGAGCCTCCATTGTTGCACTCAGGTCTATGTCTCATGGCCCTCTATCAGAATCCAGAGTTTTGAGAAGATTGGGGATACTAAATTTTTCGCCCCCCAAATAAAAACGTAAGGGGTAACACAGTCGTTTTTTTTTTTTTTTTTTGGGTCGAACATTTGATTTTCGATATCTCAGCTCTGGAAGAGTCTAGAGCCTCCATTGTTGCACTCAGGTCTAAGTCTCATGGCCCTCTATCAGAATCCAGAGTTTTGAGAAGATTGGGGATACTTAATTTTTCGGTCTATGTCTCCATTGTTGCACTCAGGTCTATGTCTCATGGCCCTCTATCCGAATCCAGAGTTTTGAGAAGATCGGGGATACTTAATTTTTCGCCCAAAAAAAACCCGTAAGGGGTAACACTGTCGTTTTTTTTTTTCGGGTCGAACATTTGATTTTCGATATCTCAGCTCTGGAAGGGTCTAGAGCCTCCAATGTTGCACTGCAGGTCTAAGTCTCATGGCCCTTTATCAGAATCCAGAGTTCTGAGAAGATTGGGGATACTAAATTTTTCGCCCAAAAAAAAAAACGTAAGGGGTAACACTGTTGTTTTTTTTTCTGGTCGAAATTTTGAATTTCGATATCTCAGCTCTGGAAGGGTCTACAGCCTCCATTGTTGCACTCAGGTTTAAGTCTCATGGCCCTCTATCAGAATCCAGAGTTTTGAGAAGATTGGGGATACTTAATTTTTCGCCCAAAAAAAAAAAACGTAAGGGGTAACACTGTCGTTTTTTTTTCGGGTCGAAATTTTGAGTTTCGATATCTCAGCACTGGAAGGGTCTAGAACCTCCATTGTTGCACTCAGGTCTATGTCTCATGGCCCTCTATCAGAATCCAGAGTTCTGAGAAGATTGGGGATACTAAATTTTTCGCCCAAAAAAAAAAAACGTAAGGGGTAACACTGTCGTTTTTTTTTCGGGTCGAAATTTTTAATTTCGATATCTCAGCTCTGGAAGGGTCTAGAGCCTCCATTGTTGCACTCAGGTCTATGTCTCATGGCCCTCTATCAGAAACTAGAGTTTTGAGAAGATTGGGGATACTTAATTTTTCGCCCAAAAAAAAAAAACCGTAAGGGGTAACACTGTCGTTTTTTTTTTTCTGGTCGAAATTTAGAATTTCGATATCTCAGCTCTGGAAGGGTCTAGAGCCTCCATTGTTGCACTCAGGTCTAAGTCTCATGGCCCTCTATCAGAATCCAGAGTTTTGAGAAGATTGGGGATACTTAATTTTTAGCCCAAAAAAAAAAAAACGTAAGGGGTAACACTGTCATTTTTTTTTCGGGTCGAAATTTTGAGTTTCGATATCTCAGCACTGGAAGGGTCTAGAACCTCCATTGTTGCACTCAGGTCTATGTCTCATGGCCCTCTACCAGAATCCAGAGTTTTGAGAAGATTGGGGATACTTAATTTTTCGCCCAAAAAAAAAAAACGTAAGGGGTAACACTGTCGTTTTTTTTTCGGGTCGAAATTTTGAGTTTCGATATCTCAGCACTGGAAGGGTCTAGAACCTCCATTGTTGCACTCAGGTCTATGTCTCATGGCCCTCTATCAGAACCCAGAGTTCTGAGAAGATTGGGGATACTAAATTTTTCGCCCAAAAAAAAAAACGTAAGGGGTAACACTGTCGTTTTTTTTTCGGGTCGAAATTTTACAATTTTGCTATCTCAGCTCTGGAAGGGTCTAGAGCCTCCATTGTTGCACTCAGGTCTATGTCTCATGGCCCTCTATCAGAAACTAGAGTTTTGAGAAGATTGGGGATACTTAATTTTTCGCCCAAAAAAAAAAAACGTAAGGGGTAACACTGTCGTTTTTTTTTTTCTGGTCGAAATTTAAAATTTCGATATCTCAGCTCTGGAAGGGTCTAGAGCCTCCATTGTTGCACTCAGGTCTATGTCTTATGGCCGTCTATCAGAATCCAGAGTTTTGATAAGATTGGAGATACTTAATTTTTCGCCCAAAAAAAAAAAACGTAAGGGGTAACACTGTCGTTTTTTTTACGGGTCGAAATTTTGAGTTTCGATATCTCAGCACTGGAAGGGTCTAGAGCCTCCATTGTTGCACTCAGGTCTATGTCTCATGGCCCTCTATCAGAATCCAGAGTTTTGAGAAGATTGGGGATACTAAATTTTTCGCCCCCCAAAAAAAACATAAGGGGTAACACTGTCGTTTTTTTTTTTTGGGTCGAACTTTTGATTTTCGATATCTCAGGTCTGGAAGAGTCCAGAGCCTCCATTGTTGCACTCAGGTCTATGTCTCATGGCCGTCTATCAGAATCCAGAGTTTTGAGGAAGATTGGGGATACTTCATTTTTCGCCCCCCCAAAAAAACGTATGGGGTAACACTGTCGTTTTTTTTTTCTGGTCAAAATTTTGAATTTCGATATCTCAGCTCTGGAAGGGTCTAGAGCCTCCATTGTTGCACTCAGGTCTAAGTCTCATGGCCCTCTATCAGAATCCAGAGTTTTGAGAAGGTTGGGGATACTAAATTTTTCGCCCAAAAAAAAAAACGTAAGGGGTAACACTGTCGTTTTTTTTTCAGGTCGAAATTTTGATTTTCGATATCTCAGCTCTGGAAGGGTCTAGAGCCTCCATTGTTGCACTCAGGTCTATGTCTCATGGCCCTCTATCAGAATCCAGAGTTTTGAGAAGATTGGGGATACAAAATTTTTCGCCCCACAAATAAAAACGTAAGGGGTAACACTGTCGTTTTTTTTTTTTGGGTCGAACTTTTGATTTTCGATATCTCAGCACTGGAAGGGTCTAGAGCCTCCATTGTTGCACTCAGGTCTAAGTCTCATGGCCCTCTATCAGAATCCAGAGTTTTGAGAAGATTGGGGATACTTAATTTTTCGCCCAAAAAAAAAAAACGTAAGGGGTAACACTGTCGTTTTTTTTTTTCTGGTCGAAATTTAAAATTTCGATATCTCAGCTCTGGAAGGGTCTAGAGCCTCCATTGTTGCACTCAGGTCTATGTCTTATGGCCGTCTATCAGAATCCAGAGTTTTGATAAGATTGGGGATACTTAATTTTTCGCCCAAAAAAAAAAAACGTAAGGGGTAACACTGTCGTTTTTTTTTCGGGTCGAAATTTTGAGTTTAGATATCTCAGCACTGGAAGGGTCTAGAGCCTCCATTGTTGCACTCAGGTCTATGTCTCATGGCCCTCTATCAGAATCCAGAGTTTTGAGAAGATTGGGGATACAAAATTTTTCGCCCCCCAAATAAAAACGTAAGGGGTAACACTGTCGGTTTTTTTTTTTTTTTTGGGTCGAACTTTTGATTTTCGATATCTCAGCTCTGGAAGAGTCTAGAGCCTCCATTGTTGCACTCAGGTCTAAGTCTCATGGCCCTCTATCAGAATCCAGAGTTTTGAGAAGATTGGGGATACTTAATTTTTCGCCCAAAAAAAAAAACGTAAGGGGTAACACTGTCGTTTTTTTTACGGGTCGAAATTTTGATTTTCCATATCTCAGCTCTGGAAGGGTCTAGAGCCTCCATTGTTGCACTCAGGTCTAAGTCTCATGGCCCTCTATCAGAATCCAGAGTTTTGAGAAGATTGGGGATACTTAATTTTTCGCCCAAAAAAAAAAACGTAAGGGGTAACACTGTCGTTTTTTTTACGGGTCGAAATTTTACAATTTTGATATCTCAGCTCTGGAAGGGTCTAGAGCCTCCATTGTTGCACTCAGGTCTATGTCTCATGGCCCTCTATCAGAAACTAGAGTTTTGAGAAGATTGGGGATACTTAATTTTTCGCCCAAAAAAAAAAAACGTAAGGGGTAACACTGTCGTTTTTTTTTTCTGGTCGAAATTTAAAATTTCGATATCTCAGCTCTGGAAGGGTCTAGAGCCTCCATTGTTGCACTCAGGTCTATGTCTTATGGCCGTCTATCAGAATCCAGAGTTTTGATAAGATTGGGGATACTTAATTTTTCGCCCAAAAAAAAAAAACGTAAGGGGTAACACTGTCGTTTTTTTTACGGGTCGAAATTTTGAGTTTCGATATCTCAGCACTGGAAGGGTCTAGAGCCTCCATTGTTGCACTCAGGTCTATGTCTCATGGCCCTCTATCAGAATCCAGAGTTTTGAGAAGATTGGGGATACTAAATTTTTCGCCCCCCAAAAAAAACATAAGGGGTAACACTGTCGTTTTTTTTTTTTGGGTCGAACTTTTGATTTTCGATATCTCAGGTCTGGAAGAGTCCAGAGCCTCCATTGTTGCACTCAGGTCTATGTCTCATGGCCGTCTATCAGAATCCAGAGTTTTGAGAAGATTGGGGATACTTCATTTTTCGCCCCCCAAAAAAAACGTAAGGGGTAACACTGTCGTTTTTTTTTTCTGGTCAAAATTTTGAATTTCGATATCTCAGCTCTGGAAGGGTCTAGAGCCTCCATTGTTGCACTCAGGTCTAAGTCTCATGGCCCTCTATCAGAATCCAGAGTTTTGAGAAGGTTGGGGATACTAAATTTTTCGCCCAAAAAAAAAAACGTAAGGGGTAACACTGTCGTTTTTTTTTTTCGGGTCGAACATTTGATTTTCGATATCTCAGCTCTGGAAGGGTCTAGAGCCTCCATTGTTGCACTCAGGTCTAAGTCTCATGGCCCTTTATCAGAATCCAGAGTTTTGAGAAGATTGGGGATACTAAATTTTTCGCCCAAAAAAACCAAACGTAAGGGGTAACACTGTTGTTGTTTTTTTCTGGTCGAAATTTAGAATTTCGATATCTCAGCTCTGGAAGGGTCTAGAGCCTCCATTGTTGCACTCAGGTCTAAGTCTCATGGCCCTCTATCAGAATCCAGAGTTTTGAGAAGATTGGGGATACTTAATTTTTAGCCCAAAAAAAAAAAACGTAAGGGGTAACACTGTCGTTTTTTTTTCGGGTCGAAATTTTGAGTTTCGATATCTCAGCACTGGAAGGGTCTAGAACCTCCATTGTTGCACTCAGGTCTATGTCTCATGGCCCTCTATCAGAATCCAGAGTTTTGAGAAGATTGGGGATACTTAATTTTTCGCCCAAAAAAAAAAAACGTAAGGTGTAACACTGTCATTTTTTTTTCCGGTCGAAATTTTGAGTTTCGATATCTCAGCACTGGAAGGGTCTAGAACCTCCATTGTTGCACTCAGGTCTATGTCTCATGGCCCTCTATCAGAACCCAGAGTTCTGAGAAGATTGGGGATACTAAATTTTTCGCCCAAAAAAAAAAACGTAAGGGGTAACACTGTCGTTTTTTTTTCGGGTCGAAATTTTACAATTTTGCTATCTCAGCTCTGGAAGGGTCTAGAGCCTCCATTGTTGCACTCAGGTCTATGTCTCATGGCCCTCTATCAGAAACTAGAGTTTTGAGAAGATTGGGGATACTTAATTTTTCGCCCAAAAAAAAAAAACGTAAGGGGTAACACTGTCGTTTTTTTTTTTCTGGTCGAAATTTAAAATTTCGATATCTCAGCTCTGGAAGGGTCTAGAGCCTCCATTGTTGCACTCAGGTCTATGTCTTATGGCCGTCTATCAGAATCCAGAGTTTTGATAAGATTGGAGATACTTAATTTTTCGCCCAAAAAAAAAAAACGTAAGGGGTAACACTGTCGTTTTTTTTACGGGTCGAAATTTTGAGTTTCGATATCTCAGCACTGGAAGGGTCTAGAGCCTCCATTGTTGCACTCAGGTCTATGTCTCATGGCCCTCTATCAGAATCCAGAGTTTTGAGAAGATTGGGGATACTTAATTTTTCGCCCAAAAAAAAAAACGTAAGGGGTAACACTGTCGTTTTTTTTACGGGTCGAAATTTTACAATTTTGATATCTCAGCTCTGGAAGGGTCTAGAGCCTCCATTGTTGCACTCAGGTCTATGTCTCATGGCCCTCTATCAGAAACTAGAGTTTTGAGAAGATTGGGGATACTTAATTTTTCGCCCAAAAAAAAAAAACGTAAGGGGTAACACTGTCGTTTTTTTTTTCTGGTCGAAATTTAAAATTTCGATATCTCAGCTCTGGAAGGGTCTAGAGCCTCCATTGTTGCACTCAGGTCTATGTCTTATGGCCGTCTATCAGAATCCAGAGTTTTGATAAGATTGGGGATACTTAATTTTTCGCCCAAAAAAAAAAAACGTAAGGGGTAACACTGTCGTTTTTTTTACGGGTCGAAATTTTGAGTTTCGATATCTCAGCACTGGAAGGGTCTAGAGCCTCCATTGTTGCACTCAGGTCTATGTCTCATGGCCCTCTATCAGAATCCAGAGTTTTGAGAAGATTGGGGATACTAAATTTTTCGCCCCCCAAAAAAAACATAAGGGGTAACACTGTCGTTTTTTTTTTTTGGGTCGAACTTTTGATTTTCGATATCTCAGGTCTGGAAGAGTCCAGAGCCTCCATTGTTGCACTCAGGTCTATGTCTCATGGCCGTCTATCAGAATCCAGAGTTTTGAGAAGATTGGGGATACTTCATTTTTCGCCCCCCAAAAAAAACGTAAGGGGTAACACTGTCGTTTTTTTTTTCTGGTCAAAATTTTGAATTTCGATATCTCAGCTCTGGAAGGGTCTAGAGCCTCCATTGTTGCACTCAGGTCTAAGTCTCATGGCCCTCTATCAGAATCCAGAGTTTTGAGAAGGTTGGGGATACTAAATTTTTCGCCCAAAAAAAAAAACGTAAGGGGTAACACTGTCGTTTTTTTTTTTCGGGTCGAACATTTGATTTTCGATATCTCAGCTCTGGAAGGGTCTAGAGCCTCCATTGTTGCACTCAGGTCTAAGTCTCATGGCCCTTTATCAGAATCCAGAGTTTTGAGAAGATTGGGGATACTAAATTTTTCGCCCAAAAAAACCAAACGTAAGGGGTAACACTGTTGTTGTTTTTTTCTGGTCGAAATTTAGAATTTCGATATATCTCAGCTCTGGAAGGGTCTAGAGCCTCCATTGTTGCACTCAGGTCTAAGTCTCATGGCCCTCTATCAGAATCCAGAGTTTTGAGAAGATTGGGGATACTTAATTTTTAGCCCAAAAAAAAAAAACGTAAGGGGTAACACTGTCGTTTTTTTTTCGGGTCGAAATTTTGAGTTTCGATATCTCAGCACTGGAAGGGTCTAGAACCTCCATTGTTGCACTCAGGTCTATGTCTCATGGCCCTCTATCAGAATCCAGAGTTTTGAGAAGATTGGGGATACTTAATTTTTCGCCCAAAAAAAAAAAACGTAAGGTGTAACACTGTCATTTTTTTTTCCGGTCGAAATTTTGAGTTTCGATATCTCAGCACTGGAAGGGTCTAGAACCTCCATTGTTGCACTCAGGTCTATGTCTCATGGCCCTCTATCAGAACCCAGAGTTCTGAGAAGATTGGGGATACTAAATTTTTCGCCCAAAAAAAAAAACGTAAGGGGTAACACTGTCGTTTTTTTTTCGGGTCGAAATTTTACAATTTTGCTATCTCAGCTCTGGAAGGGTCTAGAGCCTCCATTGTTGCACTCAGGTCTATGTCTCATGGCCCTCTATCAGAAACTAGAGTTTTGAGAAGATTGGGGATACTTAATTTTTCGCCCAAAAAAAAAAAACGTAAGGGGTAACACTGTCGTTTTTTTTTTTCTGGTCGAAATTTAAAATTTCGATATCTCAGCTCTGGAAGGGTCTAGAGCCTCCATTGTTGCACTCAGGTCTATGTCTTATGGCCGTCTATCAGAATCCAGAGTTTTGATAAGATTGGAGATACTTAATTTTTCGCCCAAAAAAAAAAAACGTAAGGGGTAACACTGTCGTTTTTTTTACGGGTCGAAATTTTGAGTTTCGATATCTCAGCACTGGAAGGGTCTAGAGCCTCCATTGTTGCACTCAGGTCTATGTCTCATGGCCCTCTATCAGAATCCAGAGTTTTGAGAAGATTGGGGATACTAAATTTTTCGCCCCCCAAAAAAAACATAAGGGGTAACACTGTCGTTTTTTTTTTTTGGGTCGAACTTTTGATTTTCGATATCTCAGGTCTGGAAGAGTCCAGAGCCTCCATTGTTGCACTCAGGTCTATGTCTCATGGCCGTCTATCAGAATCCAGAGTTTTGAGGAAGATTGGGGATACTTCATTTTTCGCCCCCCCAAAAAAACGTATGGGGTAACACTGTCGTTTTTTTTTTCTGGTCAAAATTTTGAATTTCGATATCTCAGCTCTGGAAGGGTCTAGAGCCTCCATTGTTGCACTCAGGTCTAAGTCTCATGGCCCTCTATCAGAATCCAGAGTTTTGAGAAGGTTGGGGATACTAAATTTTTCGCCCAAAAAAAAAAACGTAAGGGGTAACACTGTCGTTTTTTTTTCAGGTCGAAATTTTGATTTTCGATATCTCAGCTCTGGAAGGGTCTAGAGCCTCCATTGTTGCACTCAGGTCTAAGTCTCATGGCCCTCTATCAGAATCCAGAGTTTTGAGAAGATTGGGGATACAAAATTTTTCGCCCCCCAAATAAAAACGTAAGGGGTAACACTGTCGTTTTTTTTTTTTGGGTCGAACTTTTGATTTTCGATATCTCAGCACTGGAAGGGTCTAGAGCCTCCATTGTTGCACTCAGGTCTAAGTCTCATGGCCCTCTATCAGAATCCAGAGTTTTGAGAAGATTGGGGATACTTAATTTTTCGCCCAAAAAAAAAAAAACGTAAGGGGTAACACTGTCGTTTTTTTTTTTCTGGTCGAAATTTAAAATTTCGATATCTCAGCTCTGGAAGGGTCTAGAGCCTCCATTGTTGCACTCAGGTCTATGTCTTATGGCCGTCTATCAGAATCCAGAGTTTTGATAAGATTGGGGATACTTAATTTTTCGCCCAAAAAAAAAAAACGTAAGGGGTAACACTGTCGTTTTTTTTTCGGGTCGAAATTTTGAGTTTAGATATCTCAGCACTGGAAGGGTCTAGAGCCTCCATTGTTGCACTCAGGTCTATGTCTCATGGCCCTCTATCAGAATCCAGAGTTTTGAGAAGATTGGGGATACAAAATTTTTCGCCCCCCAAATAAAAACGTAAGGGGTAACACTGTCGGTTTTTTTTTTTTTTTTGGGTCGAACTTTTGATTTTCGATATCTCAGCTCTGGAAGAGTCTAGAGCCTCCATTGTTGCACTCAGGTCTAAGTCTCATGGCCCTCTATCAGAATCCAGAGTTTTGAGAAGATTGGGGATACTTAATTTTTCGCCCAAAAAAAAAAACGTAAGGGGTAACACTGTCGTTTTTTTTACGGGTCGAAATTTTGATTTTCCATATCTCAGCTCTGGAAGGGTCTAGAGCCTCCATTGTTGCACTCAGGTCTAAGTCTCATGGCCCTCTATCAGAATCCAGAGTTTTGAGAAGATTGGGGATACTTAATTTTTCGCCCAAAAAAAAAAACGTAAGGGGTAACACTGTCGTTTTTTTTACGGGTCGAAATTTTACAATTTTGATATCTCAGCTCTGGAAGGGTCTAGAGCCTCCATTGTTGCACTCAGGTCTATGTCTCATGGCCCTCTATCAGAAACTAGAGTTTTGAGAAGATTGGGGATACTTAATTTTTCGCCCAAAAAAAAAAAACGTAAGGGGTAACACTGTCGTTTTTTTTTTCTGGTCGAAATTTAAAATTTCGATATCTCAGCTCTGGAAGGGTCTAGAGCCTCCATTGTTGCACTCAGGTCTATGTCTTATGGCCGTCTATCAGAATCCAGAGTTTTGATAAGATTGGGGATACTTAATTTTTCGCCCAAAAAAAAAAAACGTAAGGGGTAACACTGTCGTTTTTTTTACGGGTCGAAATTTTGAGTTTCGATATCTCAGCACTGGAAGGGTCTAGAGCCTCCATTGTTGCACTCAGGTCTATGTCTCATGGCCCTCTATCAGAATCCAGAGTTTTGAGAAGATTGGGGATACTAAATTTTTCGCCCCCCAAAAAAAACATAAGGGGTAACACTGTCGTTTTTTTTTTTTGGGTCGAACTTTTGATTTTCGATATCTCAGGTCTGGAAGAGTCCAGAGCCTCCATTGTTGCACTCAGGTCTATGTCTCATGGCCGTCTATCAGAATCCAGAGTTTTGAGAAGATTGGGGATACTTCATTTTTCGCCCCCCAAAAAAAACGTAAGGGGTAACACTGTCGTTTTTTTTTTCTGGTCAAAATTTTGAATTTCGATATCTCAGCTCTGGAAGGGTCTAGAGCCTCCATTGTTGCACTCAGGTCTAAGTCTCATGGCCCTCTATCAGAATCCAGAGTTTTGAGAAGGTTGGGGATACTAAATTTTTCGCCCAAAAAAAAAAACGTAAGGGGTAACACTGTCGTTTTTTTTTTTCGGGTCGAACATTTGATTTTCGATATCTCAGCTCTGGAAGGGTCTAGAGCCTCCATTGTTGCACTCAGGTCTAAGTCTCATGGCCCTTTATCAGAATCCAGAGTTTTGAGAAGATTGGGGATACTAAATTTTTCGCCCAAAAAAACCAAACGTAAGGGGTAACACTGTTGTTGTTTTTTTCTGGTCGAAATTTAGAATTTCGATATCTCAGCTCTGGAAGGGTCTAGAGCCTCCATTGTTGCACTCAGGTCTAAGTCTCATGGCCCTCTATCAGAATCCAGAGTTTTGAGAAGATTGGGGATACTTAATTTTTAGCCCAAAAAAAAAAAACGTAAGGGGTAACACTGTCGTTTTTTTTTCGGGTCGAAATTTTGAGTTTCGATATCTCAGCACTGGAAGGGTCTAGAACCTCCATTGTTGCACTCAGGTCTATGTCTCATGGCCCTCTATCAGAATCCAGAGTTTTGAGAAGATTGGGGATACTTAATTTTTCGCCCAAAAAAAAAAAACGTAAGGTGTAACACTGTCATTTTTTTTTCCGGTCGAAATTTTGAGTTTCGATATCTCAGCACTGGAAGGGTCTAGAACCTCCATTGTTGCACTCAGGTCTATGTCTCATGGCCCTCTATCAGAACCCAGAGTTCTGAGAAGATTGGGGATACTAAATTTTTCGCCCAAAAAAAAAAACGTAAGGGGTAACACTGTCGTTTTTTTTTCGGGTCGAAATTTTACAATTTTGCTATCTCAGCTCTGGAAGGGTCTAGAGCCTCCATTGTTGCACTCAGGTCTATGTCTCATGGCCCTCTATCAGAAACTAGAGTTTTGAGAAGATTGGGGATACTTAATTTTTCGCCCAAAAAAAAAAAACGTAAGGGGTAACACTGTCGTTTTTTTTTTTCTGGTCGAAATTTAAAATTTCGATATCTCAGCTCTGGAAGGGTCTAGAGCCTCCATTGTTGCACTCAGGTCTATGTCTTATGGCCGTCTATCAGAATCCAGAGTTTTGATAAGATTGGAGATACTTAATTTTTCGCCCAAAAAAAAAAAACGTAAGGGGTAACACTGTCGTTTTTTTTACGGGTCGAAATTTTGAGTTTCGATATCTCAGCACTGGAAGGGTCTAGAGCCTCCATTGTTGCACTCAGGTCTATGTCTCATGGCCCTCTATCAGAATCCAGAGTTTTGAGAAGATTGGGGATACTAAATTTTTCGCCCCCCAAAAAAAACATAAGGGGTAACACTGTCGTTTTTTTTTTTTGGGTCGAACTTTTGATTTTCGATATCTCAGGTCTGGAAGAGTCCAGAGCCTCCATTGTTGCACTCAGGTCTATGTCTCATGGCCGTCTATCAGAATCCAGAGTTTTGAGGAAGATTGGGGATACTTCATTTTTCGCCCCCCCAAAAAAACGTATGGGGTAACACTGTCGTTTTTTTTTTCTGGTCAAAATTTTGAATTTCGATATCTCAGCTCTGGAAGGGTCTAGAGCCTCCATTGTTGCACTCAGGTCTAAGTCTCATGGCCCTCTATCAGAATCCAGAGTTTTGAGAAGGTTGGGGATACTAAATTTTTCGCCCAAAAAAAAAAACGTAAGGGGTAACACTGTCGTTTTTTTTTCAGGTCGAAATTTTGATTTTCGATATCTCAGCTCTGGAAGGGTCTAGAGCCTCCATTGTTGCACTCAGGTCTAAGTCTCATGGCCCTCTATCAGAATCCAGAGTTTTGAGAAGATTGGGGATACAAAATTTTTCGCCCCCCAAATAAAAACGTAAGGGGTAACACTGTCGTTTTTTTTTTTGGGTCGAACTTTTGATTTTCGATATCTCAGCACTGGAAGGGTCTAGAGCCTCCATTGTTGCACTCAGGTCTAAGTCTCATGGCCCTCTATCAGAATCCAGAGTTTTGAGAAGATTGGGGATACTTAATTTTTCGCCCAAAAAAAAAAAAACGTAAGGGGTAACACTGTCGTTTTTTTTTTTCTGGTCGAAATTTAAAATTTCGATATCTCAGCTCTGGAAGGGTCTAGAGCCTCCATTGTTGCACTCAGGTCTATGTCTTATGGCCGTCTATCAGAATCCAGAGTTTTGATAAGATTGGGGATACTTAATTTTTCGCCCAAAAAAAAAAAACGTAAGGGGTAACACTGTCGTTTTTTTTTCGGGTCGAAATTTTGAGTTTAGATATCTCAGCACTGGAAGGGTCTAGAGCCTCCATTGTTGCACTCAGGTCTATGTCTCATGGCCCTCTATCAGAATCCAGAGTTTTGAGAAGATTGGGGATACAAAATTTTTCGCCCCCCAAATAAAAACGTAAGGGGTAACACTGTCGGTTTTTTTTTTTTTTTTGGGTCGAACTTTTGATTTTCGATATCTCAGCTCTGGAAGAGTCTAGAGCCTCCATTGTTGCACTCAGGTCTAAGTCTCATGGCCCTCTATCAGAATCCAGAGTTTTGAGAAGATTGGGGATACTTAATTTTTCGCCCAAAAAAAAAAACGTAAGGGGTAACACTGTCGTTTTTTTTACGGGTCGAAATTTTGATTTTCCATATCTCAGCTCTGGAAGGGTCTAGAGCCTCCATTGTTGCACTCAGGTCTAAGTCTCATGGCCCTCTATCAGAATCCAGAGTTTTGAGAAGATTGGGGATACTTAATTTTTCGCCCAAAAAAAAAAACGTAAGGGGTAACACTGTCGTTTTTTTTACGGGTCGAAATTTTACAATTTTGATATCTCAGCTCTGGAAGGGTCTAGAGCCTCCATTGTTGCACTCAGGTCTATGTCTCATGGCCCTCTATCAGAAACTAGAGTTTTGAGAAGATTGGGGATACTTAATTTTTCGCCCAAAAAAAAAAAACGTAAGGGGTAACACTGTCGTTTTTTTTTTCTGGTCGAAATTTAAAATTTCGATATCTCAGCTCTGGAAGGGTCTAGAGCCTCCATTGTTGCACTCAGGTCTATGTCTTATGGCCGTCTATCAGAATCCAGAGTTTTGATAAGATTGGGGATACTTAATTTTTCGCCCAAAAAAAAAAAACGTAAGGGGTAACACTGTCGTTTTTTTTACGGGTCGAAATTTTGAGTTTCGATATCTCAGCACTGGAAGGGTCTAGAGCCTCCATTGTTGCACTCAGGTCTATGTCTCATGGCCCTCTATCAGAATCCAGAGTTTTGAGAAGATTGGGGATACTAAATTTTTCGCCCCCCAAAAAAAACATAAGGGGTAACACTGTCGTTTTTTTTTTTTGGGTCGAACTTTTGATTTTCGATATCTCAGGTCTGGAAGAGTCCAGAGCCTCCATTGTTGCACTCAGGTCTATGTCTCATGGCCGTCTATCAGAATCCAGAGTTTTGAGAAGATTGGGGATACTTCATTTTTCGCCCCCCAAAAAAAACGTAAGGGGTAACACTGTCGTTTTTTTTTTCTGGTCAAAATTTTGAATTTCGATATCTCAGCTCTGGAAGGGTCTAGAGCCTCCATTGTTGCACTCAGGTCTAAGTCTCATGGCCCTCTATCAGAATCCAGAGTTTTGAGAAGGTTGGGGATACTAAATTTTTCGCCCAAAAAAAAAAACGTAAGGGGTAACACTGTCGTTTTTTTTTTCGGGTCGAACATTTGATTTTCGATATCTCAGCTCTGGAAGGGTCTAGAGCCTCCATTGTTGCACTCAGGTCTAAGTCTCATGGCCCTTTATCAGAATCCAGAGTTTTGAGAAGATTGGGGATACTAAATTTTTCGCCCAAAAAAACCAAACGTAAGGGGTAACACTGTTGTTGTTTTTTTCTGGTCGAAATTTAGAATTTCGATATCTCAGCTCTGGAAGGGTCTAGAGCCTCCATTGTTGCACTCAGGTCTAAGTCTCATGGCCCTCTATCAGAATCCAGAGTTTTGAGAAGATTGGGGATACTTAATTTTTAGCCCAAAAAAAAAAAACGTAAGGGGTAACACTGTCGTTTTTTTTTCGGGTCGAAATTTTGAGTTTCGATATCTCAGCACTGGAAGGGTCTAGAACCTCCATTGTTGCACTCAGGTCTATGTCTCATGGCCCTCTATCAGAATCCAGAGTTTTGAGAAGATTGGGGATACTTAATTTTTCGCCCAAAAAAAAAAAACGTAAGGTGTAACACTGTCATTTTTTTTTCCGGTCGAAATTTTGAGTTTCGATATCTCAGCACTGGAAGGGTCTAGAACCTCCATTGTTGCACTCAGGTCTATGTCTCATGGCCCTCTATCAGAACCCAGAGTTCTGAGAAGATTGGGGATACTAAATTTTTCGCCCAAAAAAAAAAACGTAAGGGGTAACACTGTCGTTTTTTTTTCGGGTCGAAATTTTACAATTTTGCTATCTCAGCTCTGGAAGGGTCTAGAGCCTCCATTGTTGCACTCAGGTCTATGTCTCATGGCCCTCTATCAGAAACTAGAGTTTTGAGAAGATTGGGGATACTTAATTTTTCGCCCAAAAAAAAAAAACGTAAGGGGTAACACTGTCGTTTTTTTTTTTCTGGTCGAAATTTAAAATTTCGATATCTCAGCTCTGGAAGGGTCTAGAGCCTCCATTGTTGCACTCAGGTCTATGTCTTATGGCCGTCTATCAGAATCCAGAGTTTTGATAAGATTGGAGATACTTAATTTTTCGCCCAAAAAAAAAAAACGTAAGGGGTAACACTGTCGTTTTTTTTACGGGTCGAAATTTTGAGTTTCGATATCTCAGCACTGGAAGGGTCTAGAGCCTCCATTGTTGCACTCAGGTCTATGTCTCATGGCCCTCTATCAGAATCCAGAGTTTTGAGAAGATTGGGGATACTTAATTTTTCGCCCAAAAAAAAAAACGTAAGGGGTAACACTGTCGTTTTTTTTACGGGTCGAAATTTTACAATTTTGATATCTCAGCTCTGGAAGGGTCTAGAGCCTCCATTGTTGCACTCAGGTCTATGTCTCATGGCCCTCTATCAGAAACTAGAGTTTTGAGAAGATTGGGGATACTTAATTTTTCGCCCAAAAAAAAAAAACGTAAGGGGTAACACTGTCGTTTTTTTTTTCTGGTCGAAATTTAAAATTTCGATATCTCAGCTCTGGAAGGGTCTAGAGCCTTCATTGTTGCACTCAGGTCTATGTCTTATGGCCGTCTATCAGAATCCAGAGTTTTGATAAGATTGGGGATACTTAATTTTTCGCCCAAAAAAAAAAAACGTAAGGGGTAACACTGTCGTTTTTTTTACGGGTCGAAATTTTGAGTTTCGATATCTCAGCACTGGAAGGGTCTAGAGCCTCCATTGTTGCACTCAGGTCTATGTCTCATGGCCCTCTATCAGAATCCAGAGTTTTGAGAAGATTGGGGATACTAAATTTTTCGCCCCCCAAAAAAAACATAAGGGGTAACACTGTCGTTTTTTTTTTTTGGGTCGAACTTTTGATTTTCGATATCTCAGGTCTGGAAGAGTCCAGAGCCTCCATTGTTGCACTCAGGTCTATGTCTCATGGCCGTCTATCAGAATCCAGAGTTTTGAGAAGATTGGGGATACTTCATTTTTCGCCCCCCAAAAAAAACGTAAGGGGTAACACTGTCGTTTTTTTTTTCTGGTCAAAATTTTGAATTTCGATATCTCAGCTCTGGAAGGGTCTAGAGCCTCCATTGTTGCACTCAGGTCTAAGTCTCATGGCCCTCTATCAGAATCCAGAGTTTTGAGAAGGTTGGGGATACTAAATTTTTCGCCCAAAAAAAAAAACGTAAGGGGTAACACTGTCGTTTTTTTTTTTCGGGTCGAACATTTGATTTTCGATATCTCAGCTCTGGAAGGGTCTAGAGCCTCCATTGTTGCACTCAGGTCTAAGTCTCATGGCCCTTTATCAGAATCCAGAGTTTTGAGAAGATTGGGGATACTAAATTTTTCGCCCAAAAAAACCAAACGTAAGGGGTAACACTGTTGTTGTTTTTTTCTGGTCGAAATTTAGAATTTCGATATATCTCAGCTCTGGAAGGGTCTAGAGCCTCCATTGTTGCACTCAGGTCTAAGTCTCATGGCCCTCTATCAGAATCCAGAGTTTTGAGAAGATTGGGGATACTTAATTTTTAGCCCAAAAAAAAAAAACGTAAGGGGTAACACTGTCGTTTTTTTTTCGGGTCGAAATTTTGAGTTTCGATATCTCAGCACTGGAAGGGTCTAGAACCTCCATTGTTGCACTCAGGTCTATGTCTCATGGCCCTCTATCAGAATCCAGAGTTTTGAGAAGATTGGGGATACTTAATTTTTCGCCCAAAAAAAAAAAACGTAAGGTGTAACACTGTCATTTTTTTTTCCGGTCGAAATTTTGAGTTTCGATATCTCAGCACTGGAAGGGTCTAGAACCTCCATTGTTGCACTCAGGTCTATGTCTCATGGCCCTCTATCAGAACCCAGAGTTCTGAGAAGATTGGGGATACTAAATTTTTCGCCCAAAAAAAAAAACGTAAGGGGTAACACTGTCGTTTTTTTTTCGGGTCGAAATTTTACAATTTTGCTATCTCAGCTCTGGAAGGGTCTAGAGCCTCCATTGTTGCACTCAGGTCTATGTCTCATGGCCCTCTATCAGAAACTAGAGTTTTGAGAAGATTGGGGATACTTAATTTTTCGCCCAAAAAAAAAAAACGTAAGGGGTAACACTGTCGTTTTTTTTTTTCTGGTCGAAATTTAAAATTTCGATATCTCAGCTCTGGAAGGGTCTAGAGCCTCCATTGTTGCACTCAGGTCTATGTCTTATGGCCGTCTATCAGAATCCAGAGTTTTGATAAGATTGGAGATACTTAATTTTTCGCCCAAAAAAAAAAAACGTAAGGGGTAACACTGTCGTTTTTTTTACGGGTCGAAATTTTGAGTTTCGATATCTCAGCACTGGAAGGGTCTAGAGCCTCCATTGTTGCACTCAGGTCTATGTCTCATGGCCCTCTATCAGAATCCAGAGTTTTGAGAAGATTGGGGATACTAAATTTTTCGCCCCCCAAAAAAAACATAAGGGGTAACACTGTCGTTTTTTTTTTTTTGGGTCGAACTTTTGATTTTCGATATCTCAGGTCTGGAAGAGTCCAGAGCCTCCATTGTTGCACTCAGGTCTATGTCTCATGGCCGTCTATCAGAATCCAGAGTTTTGAGGAAGATTGGGGATACTTCATTTTTCGCCCCCCCAAAAAAACGTATGGGGTAACACTGTCGTTTTTTTTTTCTGGTCAAAATTTTGAATTTCGATATCTCAGCTCTGGAAGGGTCTAGAGCCTCCATTGTTGCACTCAGGTCTAAGTCTCATGGCCCTCTATCAGAATCCAGAGTTTTGAGAAGGTTGGGGATACTAAATTTTTCGCCCAAAAAAAAAAACGTAAGGGGTAACACTGTCGTTTTTTTTTCAGGTCGAAATTTTGATTTTCGATATCTCAGCTCTGGAAGGGTCTAGAGCCTCCATTGTTGCACTCAGGTCTAAGTCTCATGGCCCTCTATCAGAATCCAGAGTTTTGAGAAGATTGGGGATACAAAATTTTTCGCCCCCCAAATAAAAACGTAAGGGGTAACACTGTCGTTTTTTTTTTTTGGGTCGAACTTTTGATTTTCGATATCTCAGCACTGGAAGGGTCTAGAGCCTCCATTGTTGCACTCAGGTCTAAGTCTCATGGCCCTCTATCAGAATCCAGAGTTTTGAGAAGATTGGGGATACTTAATTTTTCGCCCAAAAAAAAAAAAACGTAAGGGGTAACACTGTCGTTTTTTTTTTTCTGGTCGAAATTTAAAATTTCGATATCTCAGCTCTGGAAGGGTCTAGAGCCTCCATTGTTGCACTCAGGTCTATGTCTTATGGCCGTCTATCAGAATCCAGAGTTTTGATAAGATTGGGGATACTTAATTTTTCGCCCAAAAAAAAAAAACGTAAGGGGTAACACTGTCGTTTTTTTTTCGGGTCGAAATTTTGAGTTTAGATATCTCAGCACTGGAAGGGTCTAGAGCCTCCATTGTTGCACTCAGGTCTATGTCTCATGGCCCTCTATCAGAATCCAGAGTTTTGAGAAGATTGGGGATACAAAATTTTTCGCCCCCCAAATAAAAACGTAAGGGGTAACACTGTCGGTTTTTTTTTTTTTTTTGGGTCGAACTTTTGATTTTCGATATCTCAGCTCTGGAAGAGTCTAGAGCCTCCATTGTTGCACTCAGGTCTAAGTCTCATGGCCCTCTATCAGAATCCAGAGTTTTGAGAAGATTGGGGATACTTAATTTTTCGCCCAAAAAAAAAAACGTAAGGGGTAACACTGTCGTTTTTTTTACGGGTCGAAATTTTGATTTTCCATATCTCAGCTCTGGAAGGGTCTAGAGCCTCCATTGTTGCACTCAGGTCTAAGTCTCATGGCCCTCTATCAGAATCCAGAGTTTTGAGAAGATTGGGGATACTTAATTTTTCGCCCAAAAAAAAAAACGTAAGGGGTAACACTGTCGTTTTTTTTACGGGTCGAAATTTTACAATTTTGATATCTCAGCTCTGGAAGGGTCTAGAGCCTCCATTGTTGCACTCAGGTCTATGTCTCATGGCCCTCTATCAGAAACTAGAGTTTTGAGAAGATTGGGGATACTTAATTTTTCGCCCAAAAAAAAAAAACGTAAGGGGTAACACTGTCGTTTTTTTTTTCTGGTCGAAATTTAAAATTTCGATATCTCAGCTCTGGAAGGGTCTAGAGCCTCCATTGTTGCACTCAGGTCTATGTCTTATGGCCGTCTATCAGAATCCAGAGTTTTGATAAGATTGGGGATACTTAATTTTTCGCCCAAAAAAAAAAAACGTAAGGGGTAACACTGTCGTTTTTTTTACGGGTCGAAATTTTGAGTTTCGATATCTCAGCACTGGAAGGGTCTAGAGCCTCCATTGTTGCACTCAGGTCTATGTCTCATGGCCCTCTATCAGAATCCAGAGTTTTGAGAAGATTGGGGATACTAAATTTTTCGCCCCCCAAAAAAAACATAAGGGGTAACACTGTCGTTTTTTTTTTTTGGGTCGAACTTTTGATTTTCGATATCTCAGGTCTGGAAGAGTCCAGAGCCTCCATTGTTGCACTCAGGTCTATGTCTCATGGCCGTCTATCAGAATCCAGAGTTTTGAGAAGATTGGGGATACTTCATTTTTCGCCCCCCAAAAAAAACGTAAGGGGTAACACTGTCGTTTTTTTTTTCTGGTCAAAATTTTGAATTTCGATATCTCAGCTCTGGAAGGGTCTAGAGCCTCCATTGTTGCACTCAGGTCTAAGTCTCATGGCCCTCTATCAGAATCCAGAGTTTTGAGAAGGTTGGGGATACTAAATTTTTCGCCCAAAAAAAAAAACGTAAGGGGTAACACTGTCGTTTTTTTTTTCAGGTCGAAATTTTGATTTTCGATATCTCAGCTCTGGAAGGGTCTAGAGCCTCCATTGTTGCACTCAGGTCTATGTCTCATGGCCCTCTATCAGAATCCAGAGTTTTGAGAAGATTGGGGATACTAAATTTTTCACCCCCCAAAAAAAACATAAGGGGTAACACTGTCGTTTTTTTTTTTGGGTCGAACTTTTGATTTTCGATATCTCAGGTCTGTAAGAGTCCAGAGCCTCCATTGTTGCACTCAGGTCTATGTCTCATGGCCGTCTATCAGAATCCAGAGTTTTGAGAAGATTGGGGATACTTCATTTTTCGCCCCCCCAAAAAAACGTAAGGGGTAACACTGTCGTTTTTTTTTCTTTTCGGGTCGAACATTTGATTTTCGATATCTCAGCTCTGGAAGGGTCTAGAGCCTCCAATGTTGCACTGCAGGTCTAAGTCTCATGGCCCTTTATCAGAATCCAGAGTTTTGAGAAGATTGGGGATACTAAATTTTTCGCCCAAAAAAAAAAAAACGTAAGGGGTAACACTGTTGTTGTTTTTTTCTGGTCGAAATTTAGAATTTCGATATCTCAGCTCTGGAAGGGTCTAGAGCCTCCATTGTTGCACTCAGGTCTAAGTCTCATGGCCCTCTATCAGAATCCAGAGTTTTGAGAAGATTGGGGATACTTAATTTTTAGCCCAAAAAAAAAAACGTAAGGGGTAACACTGTCATTTTTTTTTTCGGGTCGAAATTTAGAGTTTCGATATCTCAGCACTGGAAGGGTCTAGAACCTCCATTGTTGCACTCAGGTCTATGTCTCATGGCCCTCTATCAGAATCCAGAGTTTTGAGAAGATTGGGGATACTTAATTTTTCGCCCAAAAAAAAAAAAAACGTAAGGGGTAACACTGTCATTTTTTTTTCGGGTCGAAATTTTGAGTTTCGATATCTCAGCACTGGAAGGGTCTAGAACCTCCATTGTTGCACTCAGGTCTATGTCTCATGGCCCTCTATCAGAATCCAGAGTTCTGAGAAGATTGGGGATACTAAATTTTTCGCCCAAAAAAAAAAACGTAAGGGGTAACACTGTCGTTTTTTTTTCGGGTCGAAATTTTACAATTTTGATATCTCAGCTCTGGAAGGGTCTAGAGCCTCCATTGTTGCACTCAGGTCTATGTCTCATGGCCCTCTATCAGAAACTAGAGTTTTGAGAAGATTGGGGATACTTAATTTTTCGCCCCAAAAAAAAAAAACGTAAGGGGTAACACTGTCGTTTTTTTTTTTCTGGTCGAAATTTAAAATTTCGATATCTCAGCTCTGGAAGGGTCTAGAGCCTCCATTGTTGCACTCAGGTCTATGTCTTATGGCCGTCTATCAGAATCCAGAGTTTTGAGAAGATTGGGGATACTTAATTTTTCGCCCAAAAAAAAAAACGTAAGGGGTAACACTGTCGTTTTTTTTTCGGGTCGAAATTTTGAGTTTAGATATCTCAGCACTGGAAGGGTCTAGAGCCTCCATTGTTGCACTCAGGTCTATGTCTCATGGCCCTCTATCAGAATCCAGAGTTTTGAGAAGATTGGGGATACTTAATTTTTCGCCCAAAAAAAAAAAACGTAAGGGGTAACACTGTCGTTTTTTTTACGGGTCGAAATTTTGATTTTCCATATCTCAGCTCTGGAAGGGTCTAGAGCCTCCATTGTTGCACTCAGGTCTAAGTCTCATGGCCCTCTATCAGAATCCAGAGTTTTGAGAAGATTGGGGATACTTAATTTTTCGCCCAAAAAAAAAACCGTAAGGGGTAACACTGTCTTTTTTTTACGGGTCGAAATTTTGATTTTCGAAATCTCAGCTCTGGAAGGGTTTAGAGCCTCCATTGTTGCACTCAGGTCTAAGTCTCATGGCCCTCTATCAGAATCCAGAGTTTTGAGAAGATTGGGGATACTTAATTTTTCGCCCAAAAAAAAAAAACGTAAGGGGTAACACTGTCGTTTTTTTTTCTGGTCGAAATTTTGAATTTCGATATCTCAGCTCTGGAAGGGTCTAGAGCCTCCATAGTTGCACTCAGGTCTATGTCTCATGGCCCTCTATCAGAATCCAGAGTTTTGAGAAGATTGGGGATACTTAATTTTTCGCCCCCCAAAAAAACCGTAAGGGGTAACACTGTCGTTTTTTTTTCTGGTCGAAATTTTGAGTTTCGACATCTCAGCTCTGGAAGGGTCTAGAGCCTCCATAGTTGCACTCAGGTCTATGTCTCATGGCCCTCTATCAGAATCCAGAGTTTTGAGAAGATTGGGGATAGTTAATTTTTCGCCCAAAAAAAAAAAGTAAGGGGTAACACTGTCGTTTTTTTTTCTGGTCGAAATTTTGAATTTCGATATCTTAGCTCTGGAAGGGTCTAGAACCTCCATTGTTGCACTCAGGTCTATGTCTCATGGCCGTCTATCAGAATCCAGAGTTTTGAGAAGAGTGGGGATACTTAATTTTTCGCCCAAAAAAAAAAAACGTAAGGGGTAACACTGTCGTTTTTTTTTCTGGTCGAAATTTTGATTTTCGATATCTCAGCACTGGAAGGGTCTAGAGCCTCCATTTTTGCACTCAAGTCTAGGTCTCATGGCCCTCTATCAGAATCCAGAGTTTTGAGAAGATTGGGGATGCTAAATTTTTCACCCAAAAAAAAAAACGTAAGGGGTAACACTGTCGTTTTTTTTTTCTGGTCGAAATTTTGAATTTCGATATCTCAGCTGTGGAAGGGTCTTGAGCCTCCATTGTTGCACTCAGGTCTATGTCTCATGGCCCTCTATCAGAATCCAGAGTTTTGAGAAGATTGGGGATACTTAATTTTTCGCCCAAAAAAAAAAACGTAAGGGGTAACACTGTCATTTTTTTTTCGGGTCGAAATTTTGAGTTTCGATATCTCAGCACTGGAAGGGTCTAGAGCCTCCATTGTTGCACTCAGGTCTATGTCTCATGGCCCTCTATCAGAATCCAGAGTTTTGAGAAGATTGGTGATACTTAATTTTTCGCCCCAAAAAAAAAACGTAAGGGGTAACACTGTCGTTTTTTTTTCGGGTCGAAATTATGAGTTTCCATATCTCAGCACTGGAAGGGTCTAGAGCCTCCATTGTTGCACTCAGGTCTATGTCTCATGGCCCTCTATCAGAATCCAGAGTTTTGAGAAGATTGGGGATACTAAATTTTTCGCCCAAAAAAAAAAAAAAAAAACGTAAGGGGTAACACTGTCGTGTTTTTTAAGGGTCGAAATTTTGATTTTTGATATCTCAGCTCTGGAAGGTTCTAGAGCCTCCATTGTTGCGCTCAGGTCTAAGTCTCATGGCCCTCTATCAGAATCCAGAGTTTTGAGAAGATTGGGGATACTTAATTTTTCGCCCAAAAAAAAAAAAAACGTAAGGGGTAACACTGTCGTTTTTTTTTCGGGTCGAAATTTTGATTTTCGATATCTCAGCTCTGGAAGGGTCTAGAGCCTCCATTGTTGCACTCAAGTCTAAGTCTCATGGCCCTCTATCAGAATCCAGAGTTTTGAGAAGATTGTGGATACTTAATTTTTCGCCCAAAAAAAAAAAAACGTAAGGGGTAACCCTGTCGTTTTTTTTTTCGGGTCGAAATTTTGAGTTTCGACATCTCAGCTTTGGAAGGGTCTAGAGCCTCCATTGTTGCACTCAGGTCTATGTGTCATGGCCCTCTATCAGAATCCAGAGTTTTGAGAAGATTGGGGATACTTAATTTTTCGCCCCCCAAAAAAAACGTAAGGGGTAACACTGTCGTTTTTTTTTCTGGTCGAAATTTTGATTTTCGATATCTCAGCTCTGGAAGGGTCTAGAGCCTCCATTTTTGCACTCAGGTTTAAGTCTCATGACCCTCTAACAGAATCCAGAGTTTTGAGAAGATTGGGGATACTTAATTTTTCGCCCAAAAAAAAAAACGTAAGGGGTAACACTGTCGTTTTTTTTTTCGGGTCGAAATTTTGAGTTTCGACATCTCAGCTCTGGAAGGGTCTAGAGCCTCCATTGTTGCACTCAGGTCTAAGTCTCATGGCCCTCTATCAGAATCCAGAGTTTTGAGAAGATTGGGGATACTTAAATTTTCGCCCAAAAAAAAAAAAGTAAGGGGTAACACTGTCGTTTTTTTTTCGGGTCGAAATTTAACAATTTTGATATCTCAGCTCTGGAAGGGTCTAGAGCCTCCATTGTTGCACTCAGGTCTATGTCTCATGGCCCTCTATCAGAAACTAGAGTTTTGAGAAGATTGGGGATACTTAATTTTTCGCCCAAAAAAAAAAAACGTAAGGGGTAACACTGTCGTTTTTTTTTTTCTGGTCGAAATTTAAAATTTCGATATCTCAGCTCTGGAAGGGTCTAGAGCCTCCATTGTTGCACTCAGGTCTATGTCTTATGGCCGTCTATCAGAATCCAGAGTTTTGATAAGATTGGGGATACTTAATTTTTCGCCCCAAAAAAAAAAACGTAAGGGGTAACACTATCGTTTTTTTTTCGGGTCGAAATTTTGAGTTTAGATATCTCAGCACTGGAAGGGTCTAGAGCCTCCATTGTTGCACTCAGGTCTATGTCTCATGGCCCTCTATCAGAATCCAGAGTTTTGAGAAGATTGGGGATACTAAATTTTTCGCCCCCCAAATAAAAACGTAAGGGGTAACACTGTCGTTTTTTTTTTTTTTTTTTTGGGTCGAACTTTTGATTTTCGATATCTCAGCTCTGGAAGAGTCTAGAGCCTCCATTGTTGCACTCAGGTCTAAGTCTCATGGCCCTCTATCAGAATCCAGAGTTTTGAGAAGATTGGGGATACTTGATTTTTCGCCCAAAAAAAAAAAAAACGTAAGGGGTAACACTGTCGTTTTTTTTTCGGGTCGAAATTTTGAGTTTAGATATCTCAGCACTGGAAGGGTCTAGAGCCTCCATTGTTGCACTCAGGTCTATGTCTCATGGCCCTCTATCAGAATCCAGAGTTTTGAGAAGATTGGGGATACTTAATTTTTCGCCCAAAAAAAAAAACGTAAGGGGTAACACTGTCGTTTTTTTTACGGGTCGAAATTTTGATTTTCCATATCTCAGCTCTGGAAGGGTCTAGAGCCTCCATTGTTGCACTCAGGTCTAAGTCTCATGGCCCTCTATCAGAATCCAGAGTTTTGAGAAGATTGGGGATACTTAATTTTTCGCCCAAAAAAAAAACCGTAAGGGGTAACACTGTCGTTTTTTTTACGGGTCGAAATTTTGATTTTCGAAATCTCAGCTCTGGAAGGGTTTAGAGCCTCCATTGTTGCACTCAGGTCTAAGTCTCATGGCCCTCTATCAGAATCCAGAGTTTTGAGAAGATTGGGGATACTTAATTTTTCGCCCAAAAAAAAAAAACGTAAGGGGTAACACTGTCGTTTTTTTTTCTGGTCGAAATTTTGAATTTCGATATCTCAGCTCTGGAAGGGTCTAGAGCCTCCATTGTTGCACTCAGGTCTATGTCTCATGGCCGTCTATCAGAATCCAGATTTTTGAGAAGAGTGGGAATACTTAATTTTTCGCCCAAAAAAAAAAAACGTAAGGGGTAACACTGTCGTTTTTTTTCTGGTCGAAATTTTGATTTCCGATATCTCAGCTCTGGAAGGGTCTAGAGCCTCCATTGTTGCACTCAGGTCTAAGTCTCATGGCCCTCTATCAGAATCCAGAGTTTTGAGAAGATTGGGGATACTTAATTTTTGCCCCCCAAAAAAACTGTAAGGGGTAACACTGTCGTTTTTTTTTCTGGTCGAAATTTTGAGTTTCGACATCTCAGCTCTGGAAGGGTCTAGAGCCTCCATAGTTGCACTCAGGTCTATGTCTCATGGCCCTCTATCAGAATCCAGAGTTTTGAGAAGATTGGGGATAGTTAATTTTTCGCCCCAAAAAAAAAAAAGTAAGGGGTAACACTGTCGTTTTTTTTTCTGGTCGAAATTTTGAATTTCGATATCTTAGCTCTGGAAGGGTCTAGAGCCTCCATTGTTGCACTCAGGTCTATGTCTCATGGCCGTCTATCAGAATCCAGAGTTTTGAGAAGAGTGGGGATACTTAATTTTTCGCCCAAAAAAAAAAACCGTAAGGGGTAACACTGTCGTTTTTTTTTCTGGTCGAAATTTTGATTTTCGATATCTCAGCACTGGAAGGGTCTAGAGCCTCCATTTTTGCACTCAAGTCTAGGTCTCATGGCCCTCTATCAGAATCCAGAGTTTTGAGAAGATTGGGGATGCTAAATTTTTCACCCAAAAAAAAAAACGTAAGGGGTAACACTGTCGTTTTTTTTTTCTGGTCGAAATTTTGAATTTCGATATCTCAGCTCTGGAAGGGTCTTGAGCCTCCATTGTTGCACTCAGGTCTATGTCTCATGGCCCTCTATCAGAATCCAGAGTTTTGAGAAGATTGGGGATACTTAATTTTTCGCCCAAAAAAAAAAACGTAAGGGGTAACACTGTCATTTTTTTTTCGGGTCGAAATTTTGAGTTTCGATATCTCAGCACTGGAAGGGTCTAGAACCTCCATTGTTGCACTCAGGTCTATGTCTCATGGCCCTCTATCAGAATCCAGAGTTCTGAGAAGATTGGGGATACTAAATTTTTCGCCCAAAAAAAAAAACGTAAGGGGTAACACTGTCGTTTTTTTTTCGGGTCGAAATTTTACAATTTTGATATCTCAGCTCTGGAAGGGTCTAGAGCCTCCATTGTTGCACTCAGGTCTATGTCTCATGGCCCTCTATCAGAAACTAGAGTTTTGAGAAGATTGGGGATACTTAATTTTTCGCCCCAAAAAAAAAAAACGTAAGGGGTAACACTGTCGTTTTTTTTTTTCTGGTCGAAATTTAAAATTTCGATATCTCAGCTCTGGAAGGGTCTAGAGCCTCCATTGTTGCACTCAGGTCTATGTCTTATGGCCGTCTATCAGAATCCAGAGTTTTGATAAGATTGGGGATACTTAATTTTTCGCCATAAAAAAAAAAACGTAAGGGGTAACACTGTCGTTTTTTTTTCGGGTCGAAATTTTGAGTTTAGATATCTCAGCACTGGAAGGGTCTAGAGCCTCCATTGTTGCACTCAGGTCTATGTCTCATGGCCCTCTATCAGAATCCAGAGTTTTGAGAAGATTGGGGATACTAAATTTTTCGCCCCCCAAATAAAAACGTAAGGGGTAACACTGTCGTTTTTTTTTTTTTTTTTTTGGGTCGAACTTTTGATTTTCGATATCTCAGCTCTGGAAGAGTCTAGAGCCTCCATTGTTGCACTCAGGTCTAAGTCTCATGGCCCTCTATCAGAATCCAGAGTTTTGAGAAGATTGGGGATACTTAATTTTTCGCCCAAAAAAAAAAACGTAAGGGGTAACACTGTCGTTTTTTTTTCTGGTCGAAATTTTGAATTTCGATATCTCAGCTCTGGAAGGGTCTAGAGCCTCCATAGTTGCACTCAGGTCTATGTCTCATGGCCCTCTATCAGAATCCAGAGTTTTGAGAAGATTGGGGATACTTAATTTTTCGCCCCCCAAAAAAACCGTAAGGGGTAACACTGTCGTTTTTTTTTCTGGTCGAAATTTTGAGTTTCGACATCTCAGCTCTGGAAGGGTCTAGAGCCTCTATAGTTGCACTCAGGTCTATGTCTCATGGCCCTCTATCAGAATCCAGAGTTTTGAGAAGATTGGGGATAGTTAATTTTTCGCCCAAAAAAAAAAAGTAAGGGGTAACACTGTCGTTTTTTTTTCTGGTCGAAATTTTGAATTTCGATATCTTAGCTCTGGAAGGGTCTAGAACCTCCATTGTTGCACTCAGGTCTATGTCTCATGGCCGTCTATCAGAATCCAGAGTTTTGAGAAGAGTGGGGATACTTAATTTTTCGCCCAAAAAAAAAAAACGTAAGGGGTAACACTGTCGTTTTTTTTTCTGGTCGAAATTTTGATTTTCGATATCTCAGCACTGGAAGGGTCTAGAGCCTCCATTTTTGCACTCAAGTCTAGGTCTCATGGCCTTCTATCAGAATCCAGAGTTTTGAGAAGATTGGGGATGCTAAATTTTTCACCCAAAAAAAAAAACGTAAGGGGTAACACTGTCGTTTTTTTTTTCTGGTCGAAATTTTGAATTTCGATATCTCAGCTCTGGAAGGGTCTTGAGCCTCCATTGTTGCACTCAGGTCTATGTCTCATGGCCCTCTATCAGAATCCAGAGTTTTGAGAAGATTGGGGATACTTAATTTTTCGCCCAAAAAAAAAAACGTAAGGGGTAACACTGTCATTTTTTTTTCGGGTCGAAATTTTGAGTTTCGATATCTCAGCACTGGAAGGGTCTAGAGCCTCCATTGTTGCACTCAGGTCTATGTCTCATGGCCCTCTATCAGAATCCAGAGTTTTGAGAAGATTGGTGATACTTAATTTTTCACCCAAAAAAAAACGTAAGGGGTAACACTGTCGTTTTTTTTTCGGGTCGAAATTATGAGTTTCGATATCTCAGCTCTGGAAGGGTCTTGAGCCTCCATTGTTGCACTCAGGTCTATGTCTCATGGCCCTCTATCAGAATCCAGAGTTTTGAGAAGATTGGGGATACTTAATTTTTCGCCCAAAAAAAAAAACGTAAGGGGTAACACTGTCATTTTTTTTTCGGGTCGAAATTTTGAGTTTCGATATCTCAGCACTGGAAGGGTCTAGAGCCTCCATTGTTGCACTCAGGTCTATGTCTCATGGCCCTCTATCAGAATCCAGAGTTTTGAGAAGATTGGTGATACTTAATTTTTCACCCAAAAAAAAAACGTAAGGGGTAACACTGTCGGGTTTTTTTTTCTGGTCGAAATTTTGAATTTCGATATCTCAGCTCTGGAAGGGTCTAGAGCCTCCATTGTTGCACTCAGGTCTATGTCTCATGGCCCTCTATCAGAATCCAGAGTTTTGAGAAGATTGGGGATACTTAATTTTTCGCCCAAAAAAAAAAAACGTAAGGGGTAACACTGTCGTTTTTTTTTTCTGGTCGAAATTTTGAATTTCGATATCTCAGCTCTGGAAGGGTCTAGAGCCTCCATTGTTGCACTCAGGTCTATGTCTCATGGCCCTCTATCAGAATCCAGAGTTTTGAGAAGAGTGGGGATACTTAATTTTTCGCCCAAAAAAAAAAAACGTAAGGGGTAACACTGTCGTTTTTTTTTCTGGTCGAAATTTTGAGTTTCGACATCTCAGCTCTGGAAGGGTCTAGAGCCTCCATTGTTGCACTCAGGTCTATGTCTCATGGCCCTCTATCAGAATCCAGAGTTTTGAGAAGATTGGGGATACTTAATTTTTCGCCCCAAAAAAAAAACGTAAGGGGTAACACTGTCGGTTTTTTTTCTGGTCGAATTTTTGATTTTCGATATCTCAGCTCTGGAAGGGTCTAGAGCCTCCATTGTTGCACTCAGGTCTAAGTCTCATGGCCCTCTATCAGAATCCAGAGTTTTGAGAAGATTGGGGATACTTAATTTTTCGCCCAAAAAAAAAACTTAAGGGGTAACACTGTCGGGTTTTTTTTCGGGTCGAAATTTTGAGTTTCGACATCTCAGCTCTGGAAGGGTCTAGAGCCTCCATTGTTGCACTCAGGTCTATGTCTCATGGCCCTCTATCAGAATCCAGAGTTTTGAGAAGATTGGGGATACTTCATTTTTCGCCCAAAAAAAAAATGTAAGGGGTAACACTGTCGTTTTTTTTTTTCTGGTCAAAATTTTGAATTTCGATATCTCAGCTCTGGAAGGGTCTAGAGCATGGGTCACCAAACTAAGGCCCGCGGGCCAAATCAGGCCCGCCACACCCCTTTGACTGGCCCCCCAACCCCTCTGCCCCCCACTACTTGAACCGGCAATCCCCAAAAGTCGTCATGGCCTATTTTTTTAAATTGCTTTTTGGAAAATAATAACATGTCTGCATTTGGTATTTTGTTGTTTATTGAGCATGCTCACCTGGATAGGCATAAGAGCCGACTAGTTCTATTACTCATGTTGTTGTTATAATTTCAATGTTTATTTATTTATTTTATAGGCCTATTTATTTGACCTTTATTAAGTGCTGTACACAATTATTATAAATAGTAACAGGCCTACCTATAATTTATAATTTTTCATTCATCCTTACCAGTGCCACTCACCTCAACTAGGCAGATGTTTCTTACCTTGACAGGTTTGATGTTATTTGTATTCGAAAATAAATAAATGGAAAATCTGTGGTATTTCAAATTAAAACAAAGTGTGAAGACTCGATTACTACTTTTGCAAACAACTATTAATGATAAACAAATATGGCTGTGCCAGGCTAGTAATCTCTACTATGAGGCCTGCTGGTGGTCAGTTTGGTCTTGGTCACACAATTCTATTTTATATAGCCCCGGCCCCCCATCACAGTCAGGAACGATAATGTGGCCCCCAGAGAAAAAAGTTTGGTGACCCCTGGTCTAGAGCCTCCATTGTTGCACTCAGGTCTAAGTCTCATGGCCCTCTATCAGAATCCAGAGTTTTGAGAAGATTAGGGATTCTTAATTTTTCGCCTCCCCAAAAAAAAAACGTAAGGGGTAACACTGTCATTTTTTTTACGGGTCGAAATTTTGATTTTTGATATCTCAGCTCTGGAAGGTTCTAGAGCCTCCATTGTTGCGCTCAGGTCTAAGTCTCATGGCCCTCTATCAGAATCCAGAGTTTTGAGAAGATTGGGGATACTTAATTTTTCGCCCAAAAAAAAAAAAAACGTAAGGGGTAACACTGTCGTTTTTTTTTCGGGTCGAAATTTTGATTTTCGATATCTCAGCTCTGGAAGGGTCTAGAGCCTCCATTGTTGCACTCAAGTCTAAGTCTCATGGCCCTCTATCAGAATCCAGAGTTTTGAGAAGATTGTGGATACTTAATTTTTCGCCCAAAAAAAAAAAACGTAAGGGGTAACCCTGTCGTTTTTTTTTTCGGGTCGAAATTTTGAGTTTCGACATCTCAGCTTTGGAAGGGTCTAGAGCCTCCATTGTTGCACTCAGGTCTATGTGTCATGGCCCTCTATCAGAATCCAGAGTTTTGAGAAGATTGGGGATACTTAATTTTTCGCCCCCCAAAAAAAACGTAAGGGGTAACACTGTCGTTTTTTTTTCTGGTCGAAATTTTGATTTTCGATATCTCAGCTCTGGAAGGGTCTAGAGCCTCCATTTTTGCACTCAGGTTTAAGTCTCATGACCCTCTAACAGAATCCAGAGTTTTGAGAAGATTGGGGATACTTAATTTTTCGCCCAAAAAAAAAAAACGTAAGGGGTAACACTGTCGTTTTTTTTTTCGGGTCGAAATTTTGAGTTTCGACATCTCAGCTCTGGAAGGGTCTAGAGCCTCCATTGTTGCACTCAGGTCTAAGTCTCATGGCCCTCTATCAGAATCCAGAGTTTTGAGAAGGTTGGGGATACTTAAATTTTCGCCCAAAAAAAAAAAAGTAAGGGGTAACACTGTCGTTTTTTTTTCGGGTCGAAATTTAACAATTTTGATATCTCAGCTCTGGAAGGGTCTAGAGCCTCCATTGTTGCACTCAGGTCTATGTCTCATGGCCCTCTATCAGAAACTAGAGTTTTGAGAAGATTGGGGATACTTAATTTTTCGCCCAAAAAAAAAAAACGTAAGGGGTAACACTGTCGTTTTTTTTTTTCTGGTCGAAATTTAAAATTTCGATATCTCAGCTCTGGAAGGGTCTAGAGCCTCCATTGTTGCACTCAGGTCTATGTCTTATGGCCGTCTATCAGAATCCAGAGTTTTGATAAGATTGGGGATACTTAATTTTTCGCCCAAAAAAAAAAAACGTAAGGGGTAACACTATCGTTTTTTTTTCGGGTCGAAATTTTGAGTTTAGATATCTCAGCACTGGAAGGGTCTAGAGCCTCCATTGTTGCACTCAGGTCTATGTCTCATGGCCCTCTATCAGAATCCAGAGTTTTGAGAAGATTGGGGATACTAAATTTTTCGCCCCCCAAATAAAAACGTAAGGGGTAACACTGTCGTTTTTTTTTTTTTTTTTTGGGTCGAACTTTTGATTTTCGATATCTCAGCTCTGGAAGAGTCTAGAGCCTCCATTGTTGCACTCAGGTCTAAGTCTCATGGCCCTCTATCAGAATCCAGAGTTTTGAGAAGATTGGGGATACTTGATTTTTCGCCCAAAAAAAAAAAAACGTAAGGGGTAACACTGTCGTTTTTTTTTCGGGTCGAAATTTTGAGTTTAGATATCTCAGCACTGGAAGGGTCTAGAGCCTCCATTGTTGCACTCAGGTCTATGTCTCATGGCCCTCTATCAGAATCCAGAGTTTTGAGAAGATTGGGGATACTTAATTTTTCGCCCAAAAAAAAAACGTAAGGGGTAACACTGTCGTTTTTTTTACGGGTCGAAATTTTGATTTTCCATATCTCAGCTCTGGAAGGGTCTAGAGCCTCCATTGTTGCACTCAGGTCTAAGTCTCATGGCCCTCTATCAGAATCCAGAGTTTTGAGAAGATTGGGGATACTTAATTTTTCGCCCAAAAAAAAAACCGTAAGGGGTAACACTGTCGTTTTTTTTACGGGTCGAAATTTTGATTTTCGAAATCTCAGCTCTGGAAGGGTTTAGAGCCTCCATTGTTGCACTCAGGTCTAAGTCTCATGGCCCTCTATCAGAATCCAGAGTTTTGAGAAGATTGGGGATACTTAATTTTTCGCCCAAAAAAAAAAAACGTAAGGGGTAACACTGTCGTTTTTTTTTCTGGTCGAAATTTTGAATTTCGATATCTCAGCTCTGGAAGGGTCTAGAGCCTCCATTGTTGCACTCAGGTCTATGTCTCATGGCCGTCTATCAGAATCCAGATTTTTGAGAAGAGTGGGAATACTTAATTTTTCGCCCAAAAAAAAAAAAACGTAAGGGGTAACACTGTCGTTTTTTTTCTGGTCGAAATTTTGATTTCCGATATCTCAGCTCTGGAAGGGTCTAGAGCCTCCATTGTTGCACTCAGGTCTAAGTCTCATGGCCCTCTATCAGAATCCAGAGTTTTGAGAAGATTGGGGATACTTAATTTTTCGCCCCCCAAAAAAACTGTAAGGGGTAACACTGTCGTTTTTTTTTCTGGTCGAAATTTTGAGTTTCGACATCTCAGCTCTGGAAGGGTCTAGAGCCTCCATAGTTGCACTCAGGTCTATGTCTCATGGCCCTCTATCAGAATCCAGAGTTTTGAGAAGATTGGGGATAGTTAATTTTTCGCCCAAAAAAAAAAAAAGTAAGGGGTAACACTGTCGTTTTTTTTTCTGGTCGAAATTTTGAATTTCGATATCTTAGCTCTGGAAGGGTCTAGAGCCTCCATTGTTGCACTCAGGTCTATGTCTCATGGCCGTCTATCAGAATCCAGAGTTTTGAGAAGAGTGGGGATACTTAATTTTTCGCCCAAAAAAAAAAAACGTAAGGGGTAACACTGTCGTTTTTTTTTCTGGTCGAAATTTTGATTTTCGATATCTCAGCACTGGAAGGGTCTAGAGCCTCCATTTTTGCACTCAAGTCTAGGTCTCATGGCCCTCTATCAGAATCCAGAGTTTTGAGAAGATTGGGGATGCTAAATTTTTCACCCAAAAAAAAAAACGTAAGGGGTAACACTGTCGTTTTTTTTTTCTGGTCGAAATTTTGAATTTCGATATCTCAGCTCTGGAAGGGTCTTGAGCCTCCATTGTTGCACTCAGGTCTATGTCTCATGGCCCTCTATCAGAATCCAGAGTTTTGAGAAGATTGGGGATACTTAATTTTTCGCCCAAAAAAAAAAACGTAAGGGGTAACACTGTCATTTTTTTTTCGGGTCGAAATTTTGAGTTTCGATATCTCAGCACTGGAAGGGTCTAGAGCCTCCATTGTTGCACTCAGGTCTATGTCTCATGGCCCTCTATCAGAATCCAGAGTTTTGAGAAGATTGGTGATACTTAATTTTTCACCCAAAAAAAAACGTAAGGGGTAACACTGTCGTTTTTTTTTCGGGTCGAAATTATGAGTTTCGATATCTCAGCACTGGAAGGGTCTAGAGCCTCCATTGTTGCACTCAGGTCTATGTCTCATGGCCCTCTATCAGAATCCAGAGTTTTGAGAAGATTGGGGATACTAAATCTTTCGCCCAAAAAAAAAAACGTAAGGGGTAACACTGTCGGGTTTTTTTTTCTGGTCGAAATTTTGAATTTCGATATCTCAGCTCTGGAAGGGTCTAGAGCCTCCATTGTTGCACTCAGGTCTATGTCTCATGGCCCTCTATCAGAATCCAGAGTTTTGAGAAGATTGGGGATACTTAATTTTTCGCCCAAAAAAAAAAAACGTAAGGGGTAACACTGTCGTTTTTTTTTTCTGGTCGAAATTTTGAATTTCGATATCTCAGCTCTGGAAGGGTCTAGAGCCTCCATTGTTGCACTCAGGTCTATGTCTCATGGCCCTCTATCAGAATCCAGAGTTTTGAGAAGAGTGGGGATACTTAATTTTTCGCCCAAAAAAAAAAACGTAAGGGGTAACACTGTCGTTTTTTTTTCTGGTCGAAATTTTGATTTTCGATATCTCAGCTCTGGAAGGGTCTAGATCCTCCATTGTTGCACTCAGGTCTAAGTCTCATGGGCCTCTATCAGAATCCAGAGTTTTGAGAAGATTGGGGATACTTAATTTTTCGCCCCAAAAAAAAGAACCGTAAGGGGTAACACTGTCGTTTTTTTTTCTGGTCGAAATTTTGAGTTTCGACATCTCAGCTCTGGAAGGGTCTAGAGCCTCCATTGTTGCACTCAGGTCTATGTCTCATGGCCCTCTATCAGAATCCAGAGTTTTGAGAAGATTGGGGATACTTAATTTTTCGCCCCAAAAAAAAAAACGTAAGGGGTAACACTGTCGGTTTTTTTTCTGGTCGAATTTTTGATTTTCGATATCTCAGCTCTGGAAGGGTCTAGAGCCTCCATTGTTGCACTCAGGTCTAAGTCTCATGGCCCTCTATCAGAATCCAGAGTTTTGAGAAGATTGGGGATACTTAATTTTTCGCCCAAAAAAAAAACTTAAGGGGTAACACTGTCGGGTTTTTTTTCGGGTCGAAATTTTGAGTTTCGACATCTCAGCTCTGGAAGGGTCTAGAGCCTCCATTGTTGCACTCAGGTCTATGTCTCATGGCCCTCTATCAGAATCCAGAGTTTTGAGAAGATTGGGGATACTTCATTTTTCGCCCAAAAAAAAATGTAAGGGGTAACACTGTCGTTTTTTTTTTCTGGTCAAAATTTTGAATTTCGATATCTCAGCTCTGGAAGGGTCTAGAGCCTCCATTGTTGCACTCAGGTCTAAGTCTCATGGCCCTCTATCAGAATCCAGAGTTTTGAGAAGATTAGGGATTCTTAATTTTTCGCCTCCCCAAAAAAAAAAAACGTAAGGGGTAACACTGTCGTTTTTTTTACGGGTCGAAATTTTGATTTTTGATATCTCAGCTCTGGAAGGTTCTAGAGCCTCCATTGTTGCGCTCAGGTCTAAGTCTCATGGCCCTCTATCAGAATCCAGAGTTTTGAGAAGATTGGGGATACTTAATTTTTCGCCCAAAAAAAAAAAAACGTAAGGGGTAACACTGTCGTTTTTTTTCGGGTCGAAATTTTGATTTTCGATATCTCAGCTCTGGAAGGGTCTAGAGCCTCCATTGTTGCACTCAAGTCTAAGTCTCATGGCCCTCTATCAGAATCCAGAGTTTTGAGAAGATTGTGGATACTTAATTTTTCGCCCAAAAAAAAAAAACGTAAGGGGTAACCCTGTCGTTTTTTTTTTCGGGTCGAAATTTTGAGTTTCGACATCTCAGCTTTGGAAGGGTCTAGAGCCTCCATTGTTGCACTCAGGTCTATGTGTCATGGCCCTCTATCAGAATCCAGAGTTTTGAGAAGATTGGGGATACTTAATTTTTCGCCCCCCAAAAAAAACGTAAGGGGTAACACTGTCGTTTTTTTTTCTGGTCGAAATTTTGATTTTCGATATCTCAGCTCTGGAAGGGTCTAGAGCCTCCATTTTTGCACTCAGGTTTAAGTCTCATGACCCTCTAACAGAATCCAGAGTTTTGAGAAGATTGGGGATACTTAATTTTTCGCCCAAAAAAAAAAAACGTAAGGGGTAACACTGTCGTTTTTTTTTTCGGGTCGAAATTTTGAGTTTCGACATCTCAGCTCTGGAAGGGTCTAGAGCCTCCATTGTTGCACTCAGGTCTAAGTCTCATGGCCCTCTATCAGAATCCAGAGTTTTGAGAAGATTGGGGATACTTAAATTTTCGCCCAAAAAAAAAAACGTAAGGGGTAACACTGTCGTTTTTTTTTTCGGGTCGAAATTTTGAGTTTCGACATCTCAGCTCTGGAAGGGTCTAGAGCCTCCATTGTTGCACTCAGGTCTATGTCTCATGGCCCTCTATCAGAATCCAGAGTTTTGAGAAGATTGGGGATACTTAATTTTTCGCCCAAAAAAAAAACGTAAGGGGTAACACTGTCGATTTTTTCGGGTCGAAATTTTGAGTTTCGATATCTCAGCACTGGAAGGGTCTAGAGCCTCCATTGTTGCACTCAGGTCTATGTCTCATGGCCCTCTTCAAGTAAATGTACTCCGATACTGTCCGGCTCTGTTTTTCCGGTGTCCCCCAGCTCCTCGTTTAAGCAAAAGGTACTTTAAAACAACGTATTAAGTCATCGACGTTAAACCACGTTAACCGTGTTAACCATAACCTTTTAAATACTCGACCTAGTTCCGTTGTTTAGCAACGAGAAGAAACTCCTGTAACTTCAGTGCCCAACCCATCACGACAAGACGTGAAATAATCACGTTGGTCCACTTTGGAAAACGTGTAGATGTCACGGTTTAACTGCAGTGATAGTTTAAACTCAAAATCATAAATAGGGCTATACTGCCCTCTTGTGTCAAATTCTTTCTATATTTATTTTTCCAACAAATAACCCGCAATAAAAATCCATCCAATACAACTTTGAACTCAACACATTCAGTGGCTCAGTTGATAAAGCGTTGGGCTTCAATCAAGAAGACCTGAGTTCAAATCCCAGTCTTGCTTACATTAAATTGTTGTGATTTTATCAAACAAAGTGGCCAAAACAACATTTCTCCAGCCGACAAGACGTGAAATAATCACTTTGGTCCACTTTGGAAAACGTGTAGATGTCACGGTTTCACTCCCTCAAACTAGAAACTTACACTTAAACTGAAACTTAAACTTACCATAACGACCTATTGGTTTTTGACACTTTGACACCAACGACCTATTGGACCTAACGAGTTTTTGGTTTAAGTGCTATAACACGCTTTGATGATTGGGCTGGGTTTGCCTGAACTTTTCTCCAAAACTATACAGTAAAATGACTTTTGATTGCTCTCTCTCTTCTCTCTCTCTTCTGAACTGCGAATGTCAAATTTGCATCACAGACAAATGGTTTAATTAAAATATAGTTCATACTGTATATAGAAATGGCTGGCGATATAAACATGTTCAAGATAACGTCTTTATAGGAATAATAAATAATTTCTCCAGTACCGACAGCAGAACCGATAACGTCCGAGCTTATCGATACAGCGGTCTTTCAAAATTCAGTACCGGGGCCCGTTTAATACCGGGTTTCGGTACCCATCCCTAATCATTACATATATTAATAATGAGTGTATACATATACAAACATTAAATTCAACAAAAAAAATGCTAAATAAATTTATAGATAATTAATATTAATATTCAATTTAATTTACATTAATAAAGTAGGCAATAATAATGTATAATAAAAAAATCAAATTATATATATATATATATATATATATATATATATATACATTCATAAACATTCATAATTAACAATTAAATGTAAAAAAATGATGTATGATAATTAACATTATCATGAGCATGAATAAATTAAATCTTTAAAAATAAAATTTAAATTAATGTAAATCATATAGGCCTACAAACATTAAAATAATAATAAAAAATGAAAAAGTCATGTTTTTTAAAAATATATATATTTTTTGTCTCCGAATAAGATGGAAAATAGCAGAAAGTAGTGTCTAAAAAACGTAAATATTAACAATAAAAATGTATGATAATGTTTAATAATATGAACATGAATACATTATAATTGGTATAATTAATATTTAAGCCTAGAAACATTACAATAACAACAAACAAACAATATTAAAAGTCATGTGTTAAGAAAAGATCAATATAAATATAAATACTGTTCATTTTCTCACACAAACCGCTCGTTTCGTGTCTTAGGCCATCAATGTTTACTTACATTTACGAGTCATTAAATCATGTTTAATTTGGACTTCTCTGTGCATGCTCTTTGAGGTGGTGACAATAGACCTCCATTACATGACTGACAGACAGATATCAAAATTGAAAATACTGTGGAAACAAAGACACCTACATCTTGGATACCCTTGAGGTAAGCTAAAACATACCAAAAATGTATATCAAATTGAACTATCCCTGTAATGTTTCATGTCATGGTAATGACCATGTCATATCAGTCTTAAATGTTATCTGATAAGTGTGTTTCCCTCCCTGTTTTCAGAGCCTTTTGCAGCATCCCCAGATGGGCAGGCAGAGAAAAAAACGTCCAAAATGTGCATTGTGGACTCGTTTTCTCATTAGTTTTAAGAGAAAATAAAAATATATATTTAAAAAAAAAAGTGTTTTGTTTTTCTTTGCAGAAGTCTGAAAGAGGACATTTATCCAAGTTACAATATTTAATTGTAATATTTACAATATGCTGTCCTATGAAATTACAGAAAATACCTAAAATTACAGGAAATTCCTGGCTACTGAGTTGCCGTAAATATAAAATTTTGCTGTAAAATTTACAGTATTCTATCCTGTAAAATTACAGTATCTTGTTGTAGTTATTTTACAATAGCAGTCCTGTATACTGTTTACAGTAAATTTACGGCAACTATTAGCCAGGAATTTCCTGTAAAATTACAAGAAATTTCTAACAGTGTGTGTGAAATGAGGTTTGTGAATGATTCAGAACCAGGTGATAAATACCCCAGTTATGCTCTCACTGGCGTTTTAGTTCTGCTTTCTCACGCCATGTCCTAAACAGACACGACGGGATGCGTTTACAGCGACTTCAACAGTCATAGAGTCAGTCATAGTCTAATATGGAAGCGAAAATGCTACACTTTTCATTGTAGTGTTATTATGTTGCATCTGGTAAGGACCTGATGAAATCTGGATATAATAAAGTATTTGATTATGTTGCGGTCCCAAAAGCATTATGGACGACAATAAAAAAAGATTCTAAACCATAAAGGCCCGGTTTCACAGACATGGCTTAGATTAAGTAAGGATTAGGCCTTAGTTCAAATAGAACATTTGAATTGCTTTTATAAAAAAAAAAAAAAAAAACTACTGGTGTGCATCATGAGGCAAAAACAATGGCACTGACATTATTTTAAGACATGACAGTGCAAGTTGCTTTCAGTTAAAACAGTAATTAATTTTAGTCTGTGACTAGACTTAAGTTTTGTCTGTCAAACCGAGGGAGTTTCTCATTCAAACCCGTTTTAATATTTTATAACATGGCAATATTGTGAAAGATTATTACAATTTTAAAAATCAATTTGTAATTTATTAATTTATTCCTGTGATGCAAAGCTGATTTTCAGCATCATTATTCCAGTCTTTAGTTTCACACTATCCTTCAGGAATCATTCTATTGCTCAAGAAACAAATAGTACATTTATGGAAGTGTTTCCGCCATAGAATGAAAAATATAAAAGGTAATTGCGACTTTTTATCTCACAATTCTGTGCGTGATATTAAGTTGCAATTGCGAGATATAAAGTCGAGATATAATGTCAGAATTGCGTGATATAAAGTCAGAATTGTGAGATATAAAGTAAGAATTGCTAGATATAAAGTCGCAATTGATATAAAGTCAGAATTGTGATATCTAAACTATTCTGACTTTATAACTTGCAAATCCGACTTTATATCTCGCAATTCTGACTTTATATCACGCAATTCTGACTTCTTCTCCTCACAATTGCAAGTTTATATCTCACAATTCAGAGAAATAGTCAGAATTGCGAGATATAAACTCGCAATTGTGAGAAAAAGTCAGAATTGTGAGATAAAAAGTCGCACTTCGTAATTCTGACTTTATATCTCGCAATTCTGACTTTTTCTCACAATTGCGAGTTTATATCTCTTGCAATTAAACTTGCAATAGTGAGGAGAAAAATTCAGAATTGCGTGATATAAAGTCAGAATTGCGAGATATAAAGTAAGAATTGCTAGATACAGTCACAATTGATATAAAGTCAGAATTGTGACATTTAAACTATTCTGAGGGGGAAGAAGTTAGTCTTTTTTCCCCTTAGAATTGGCCTGATAACTTGTAATTGCGAGTTTACATCTCACAATTCTGAGAAAAGGTGTCAGAATTTCGACTTATAAACTCGCAATTGTGAGGAAAAAAAGTCAGAATTGTGAGATAAAAAGTCGCACTTCGCAATTCTAATTTTATATCTCGCAATTTTGATCATGCAATTCTGACTTTCTCACAATTGCTAGTTTATATTTCGCAATTCTGACTGCGAGATATAAACTTGCAATTGTGAGAAAAAAAGTCAGAATTGTGAGATAAAAAGTCACTATTTAATTTATTTTTTGGTGGCGGAAACAAGCTTCCATAAAATTACTAGTATTATTGCTGAAAACTCTATCGCGCCGCTCAATATTTTTGTTGTGATGTTTAGTGTTTTTCAGGATTCTTTGAGTAGAAAGTTCAAAATAAAAAATTGTAAATTTATTTGCAATATAAACCACGTGTATTTATATATGTCGTTACTATCACTTTTATTAAATGAATGCATCCCTGATGAGTAAAAGTATTTATTTCAAAAATAAATAGTGACCCTAAACTTCGGAACGGTAGTGTATCTTTCAGAAAAGCAGATTCTGTTTTTCTTTTTCAATCTGTGTGACTGACAAACACATCTAGAGGGAATGTGGCCATAGAAAGCTCCCATGTGCGGATTGCCAGAAATTGCATCTCGGTGAAAGGCCACGTGGCCACTGGCCAAGAGAAAATTGCCCATGTTCACAGTAAAAAAAAAAAAAAAAATCCACTGCATTGTTCAATCAGAGCTCAATCTGAGATGAAGTTGAGATTGAGATTTACTGAGATTTACACACTCTGTTTCTACTGGGTCAAAACATTGAAGGGATTCTTCATGTAAGTCCAAAATAGTGCATTTGATGAGGACTTTCAGTCCGTTGGGTCCCCGAAGCAACGGAGTATCACATTTGTGATTCAAGGTCTAATGATGTATCCTTTTGTGTTACTTTCCATGCGTTTCAGTGAGTAAGCAGTGCGATGATCTCATCGATCGGAGCCGTCTCTGAGGGCTCCAGCAGTCTGAACGTGTGGCTGAAGGTGATGAAGTGTGTGAAGAGCGTGTTGAGCTGCGGGTGTAACTCAACAGCGATTACGTCCTGGTAATGAGTGCTGAACAGGTGAGCCAGCATACGGAAGAGCATCACAAAGATCTTCTGAATCAAGAAGATGAACCCAGGAGGGAATGATGAACCTAAACACACACATACCGATCACAGGCACACAGATCATTTTCAACTCATTGGTGCAAAGGCTTTGTAAAGTTTTTAAACTTCTACATACCAGCCTTGGTGGGAAACACGCGTTCATCAGCGATTATCTCCTGGATGTAGGACATGGCGTAATCGATGTAGACCGGAGCTGAACACTTCAGTTTCTTCCCCTGTTCATCTGTCCATTCATATAGACTGAGAACACACAACTCATTATAAAGGATTCCTAACAAAAATTGCAATGGTAACCATGCACATACAGTTTATAATGAAGTTACTATGTTTACTGTAATTCACTAAAGAATCACTGTAATTATGTTATCACAATAATCTCTTTAATATTTAAATATTAACTGTATAGTGTGATGTCAACAGACACATGCATATTGTCACATGCTTTTTTTGCTGTCATTGTTTTGTGATAACAAAGCTACAGTACTTGTTTATCCAATATTTTTATACCATTTTAAATGAATCATGTTTGTTGATTGTCATCATTGGGTGTTTGATATGATCTGTGCATGCAGGCATGACGACTCATATTGACGTTTTTCAGTGATAATAACCACAACACTGTTGCACATTTGTTCCTTATTTGTTTAGAAAAATAAAGAATAATCACATTATGTAATTATTACAGAAAAATGTATTAAAAAGTAAATAAAGTTGACAAGGCACAAGAGCTGAAAACAAAACAAATTACACTATATATATATATATATATATATACTGTGTATGTATAGAATTTTTGTGACATTTTTGTGTCCTGTCACAAAATGACTTTGCCTGCTTTGTTTTCAGTATTTTATAACTTTTTTTGTAAATAACAAATTCCATTACAAATTTTATAAAATACTGATTTTAATGTGAAATATTTTTAAACAACTGCCTTTGTTTTACAGTATATATTCCACCAAAATAGCAAAGTGACTTCAGAGCTACTATTGTAAAGTGTTGTACTGTTCACCTTTATTAAACTATGGTTATCATGGCAAAATTATTTTGTAAGGGTGTATGTATGTTTCACTTAATCCTTTATTCAAGACGTGACTTATGTTTTTCTCTTTCAACTAGCTGAAATGAAGTGTGTGTTCTGCTCACATGTTTCTTTGGCTGTTGGCTGCTGGACACTTTATCGTTGTGCAATAATCAGACAGAGCGCTGAAGAACAGTGTGGTGTGCTGGAAAAACGACACAGCTGAAAGAGATAAGAGGTAAGATTGAGTTTACACACATTTAAAGAGAAAAAATAAGTTTTTTTGCCCACAGACCACTGTTGAACTATCTGATGTATGTTGTTTGGTCACATAAAGAAGCAAACGGTGGTTTGTCATTTTATATGTTAAAGGTGTAGCTCACTTTTAAATAAACTTTTGCTGATAATTTCCTCACCCCCATGTCATCCAAGATGTCCACGTCTTTCTTTCTTCAGTCGAAAAGAAATTAAGGTTTTTGATGAAAGCATTCCAGGATTTTCTCCATATAATGGACTTCATTGGGAACCAAACGGTTCAAGGTCCAAATGAGAGTTTCAGTGCAGCTTCAAAGGGCTTTAAACGACACCAGACGATGAATAAGGGTCTTATCTACGACCCTTCGGGTCATGACTCGAAAAAAGATTCGTTCATTTTGATGAACGAATTTGAACAGGAGAGTCACGAACGCGCATCACAGAACAGAGCAAGGCAAGCATTTGTGCTTATAAAACTTAAACTTTGTTATTTATTTTTTAAATTAGTGATCATTTCGCTAGATAAGACCCTTATTCATCGTCTGGTGTCGTTTAAAGCCCTTTGAAGCTGCACTGAAACTCTTATTTGGACCTTGAACAGTTTGGTTCCCAATGAAGTCCATTATATGAAGAAAATCCTGGAATGTTTTCATCAAAAACTTTAATTTCTTTTAGACTGAAGAAAGAAAGTCATGGACATCTTGGATGACATGGGGGTGAGTAAATTATCAGCAAAAGTTTTTTTTAAAAAAGTGAACTACTCCTTTAATGGTGCTTTTTAAGTGGGTAATTCCAGGTCACAATAAGTTAAACTATAGACCAGCCATTGCAGTTATGCGAGCCTTACCCAATACATTCCCTGCATTCCTCATGCATTACTGAACATTATACTGTACATATGTTTTGAAATATTTGAAATGTTTCCCTCTCAAGTGTATTGTTTCAGCCCTGATTTGCTCACACAGATTTTGAGTGTCATCATTTTTTAGATGTTTGTGATCACCGTTTAACTGTAAATGGGATTCACCTCTCTGAGTCTTAATTATGTATATCTCATATATATATATATATATATATATATATATATATATGAAGAGTTCAGATGCAAAAGCCTCTAAATGCCATTTGAAATTTTCTTCTTTAATGATGATTTTTATCAAACTTGTATATGTAAGTTCAGTAAATTCACTTAAATAACAATTAATAGGTAATTATCATTGCAATTTAAGTGAAATCACTGAACTTAAATATACAAGCTTGATAAAAATGACCATTCTAGAAGGAAATTTCAAATGGCACTTAGAGGCTTTTGCATCTGAACTCTTCATATATATATATATATATATATATATATATATATATACAGTATATATATATATATATATATATATATATATATATATATACAGTATATATATATATATATATATATATATATATATATATATATATATATAAGGGATAAAAAAAATATAAACGCTTCCTTTTACAGTAAAGTACTTACGTGTACTTACAGTTTACTTGCCTAGAAAGTACTGGCTAATATAAGTTAAGTACATTAGGTTCAGGGTTAGTACCTAGTTATTACCCAGTAATTATAATTACTATAATAAGTACATAGTAAGTACATGGGTAACAGGACTGTAAAAAGGAAGCATTACCATTATTTCTTCATTATTTCATATTTTTTTGAATACTCACTGTTTGTTGCTATCCACTCCTGCTGGTCTAGGCCGTGCGGCAGAGCAGAGAGGGTTAAAAGGTCGATGTCAGTGATGCGTCTGGACAGGAAGTGATCCTTTAGGTAAGGTTTGACCTCAGCAGACGGTACTATATGCAGACTGTTATTCTTTCTGTACACACACAGTCAAACAGAAAATTCAATGAGAATTTATTACATTTTTATCAAGTTCACTTCTGACTTGCGCACAGTATAACTAGGAATGGAGGGTCAAATAAGGTCACTTTTCGTTTCATGTTAAATTTGCATGTTCATGTTTTTATTTAATTTGATCCATTACTCATTTGAAATGTGTTGATTTATAAATGGGTATGTGCCCGGCTGACTTGGCAATGAGATTTATTTTACAGCAAGTTGTCTGTTAATTTGTGTTTAAATAAATATTCTGCTGAGCAAATAGGGAAATATTTGTGAAAACACTTGTGTGACGTTACACAAGGACACGCAGGGATTTAGTTTGCCGTGTGTGCACATGGGGCTAGTCCATTACTGTATGTACTGAAGGGGTTTGTGTTCGCTTGTTCCTGTTTTCCGACAGCATTAGTGAGCAATCAGCATATTAACACTGGAAAGAGTGCTCTTTCTGTAGACAGCCCTAATTTTCCTTCATGCAAATGAGATAAACCACACACACACACACACACGTTGGAGTGAGGGAGCAAGTTGACTAATTAGAATGTGTGTACATAGAGAGAACACAGACCTCCCAGTCCCAGTTCAGCCTTGAAATAACTGATAGTGTGTGTTTGGCCTTGTCCCTGACTGATTAAAACGCACACACTGTGGGGTGGAATATCTTCCATATGGTGGCCCCAAAAAGTATCTGGATACTTATGCCACTCTTTGGTTACATTTACGCGACAACGCTGTACTAAAATCTGTTTCAGAACATGCACTTTTTAATCTTTTTTTTTGAGATTCTCATTACACCCAGTTGAGTTATCTAAATCAACCACTCGGCTTATAGTTTTTGTTTTTGCAAACCTCAGCAAGATTCCCCAGGCATCACCTCCATCACATCTCATCATCGGTTTCCAGCGTTATTTTGTTTACTAGTTTTTCTAATCAATTAAACATGAAAAACATGCACAGATAAAGAATACAGGTCTTATAACCTCTTGTACTGTAAAGTAAAATGATTCAAATACCCATAATTCCTTAATATTGGCTTTCATATTTTATCAGTTTAGTATTTTTGACATTTTAAATGATTTAGTAGAATTGACATTGTTTTGTTGAAAGTTGGTTGTTGTGTTCATGTTGTCTGTTTTTTATAAATATTACAGAAGTTTTCTGTTATTTTGAGTTTAGGTGCGCATAAGTGAAAACTCACAAACAACAACAAAAACAAATTGTTAGTTATTTTTAGCATTTCCTCGTCCCACATATTCAAAATATTAACAAATATAAGAGTCACATATTTCTAATTTTGCAGTTATTGATACTAATAATAGTATCAACAAGTACAAGGTAATGTATCTACCATGGTTTTTGGGCATGTACTGTGGTAGTCCTTATCTTAAACGAGTAGTTCACTTTTAAAAAAAACTTTTGCTGATAATTTACTCACCCCCATGTCATCCAAGATGTCCATGTCTTTCTTTCTTCAGTCGAAAAGAAATTAAGGTTTTTGATGAAAACATTCCAGGATTTTTCTCCATATAATGGACTTCAATGGGAACCAAAAGGTTCAAGGTCCAAAAGAGAGTTTCAAACTGCAAACTGTTGAAAGGGCTTTAAACGATTTCAGACGACGAATAAGGGTCTTATCAAGTGATCGCTCATTTAATAAATAAATAAAAAAAGTTTGTTTAATAAGCTTAAATGGTCGCCTTGCTCTGTTCTGTGATGCACGTTCGTGACTCTCCTGTTCGAACTCGTTCATCAAAATGAACAAATCTTTTCCAGAGTCAACTCGTTCATTTCGTTCGTTGATTGAACCAAATGACACGAAAAAAAGGTTCTTTCATTTTGATGAACAAGTTCTAACAGGAGTCATAAACGCGCATCACAGAACAGAGCAAGGCGAGCATTTGAGCTTATAAAACTTAAACTTTGTTATTTATTTATTTATTTTTAAATGAGCGATCGTTTCAATTGATAAGACCCTTATTCATCGTCTGGAATCGTTTAAAGCCCTTTGAACAGTTTGCAGTTTGCACTGAAACTCTCATTTGGACCTTGAACTGTTTGGTTCCCATTGAAGTCCATTATATGGAGAAAATCCTGGAATGTTTTCATCAAAAACCTTAATTTCTTTTCGACTGAAGAAAGAAAGACGTGGACATCTTGGATGACATGGGGGTGAGGAAATTATCAGCAAAAGTTTTTTTTTTTTAAAGTGAACTACTCCTTTAAGAAAGTTTGTAACTGTACTATTTTATACGAAAATAGCATACGACTATATAAATATACCACAGTATTACCCCTACAGCACAATGGTACATGCCTATTTGATTTATTTAATGCTTAAAGAAGGATAAAGTGTTAGCAATGCATTTTTTCCCAAAACGCCCAGTTGCACTCATGCGCAGGTACGCAATATGTAAATACACGGGCTGCAGCAGGTGTGTTTACCCATAAACCCTTCTGCATGGGGTCCATGTTTTAACACACAAACACATGGGCTTGTGGAAGTTTCCTTTGACTTTGAGATCCTCTCCGACCCGCTGCACAGCTGAAACTACTGAGCAAACACACTTACACGCTCACAAACATTCTTTTTCTGAAGGAATGCTAGTGCTTATCTCGTCTGATGTGTACATTCCTTACTTAACCTAAACACACACTAGACAGGGAGTAAAGTATATACTCACACTTTGAACAGGCTGATGCTGGTGTGGTTTGCCTTCAGAGCGCTGACATCCTCTTCATCAGAGCTACTGTAACTCTGACATCCCCCCATATCCAGGATGCTTCTACCCATTAAATGTCCTCAGAAACACACACACTGTCACATAATCTAACACAGCAGTTCCCGATGCGCATGTTGTCTGTCCAATCTTGAGGTCTACGCACAGACCGTCTCTCAGTCCAGCTTTCTCTTGCTGGCGAATGTGTTTGTGTTCTCTCTGCTGTTCTTTGTGTGTCCTACACTTCAGGCTGAGTCTCTCTATGTCTCCGGTGAAGCAGACGGACAGGTTCCACCAGTCCTGAAAAAAATATTTACTCTCTTTACGCACACTCACTCAAAGCCACGCCCCCATCTCTAGGCTTCCCCGCCCCCTCCTGCCTCCAGGGGAACTTTCACTTTCTGTGCACTTCACACAGGAGTCGTTGCGTTTTTGATTGTTTGGTTTCATACTTTAGGTTGATGATGACAGAAGGCGGAACAACATCATCCTAAATGTATGAACGTCATTACGTTAAATATACAGGTGACACTTTTCTAACTTCTCAATTAAAATTAGTTTACATTTAACAATACATAATACTTGGTGAATGTGTCAACTTAAATCAACTGATATATTTTTTAAACCTTATATTAAAAACATATTAGTCAATGTTAATCCACTGGGAACCAACATTAAGAATTGACTAACTATAACAAAGATAAAAAATGCTGTAGAAATGCATTGCTTATTGACAGTTCATGTTAGTTACGCATTAACTAATGTTGACAAATGCATTTGTACGACGTTACCAATGTGTAACCAAATGGTATTTGCAAAAACAAAAAATTAAAAATCTATACAAGTAATTTTGTATTACATTAATCTTTTTACTGGATTTTAACTTTGTTATATGCATGTCATTGTGAACATTATACTGCTTCCAACATTATATTAATTTTGTTCAATATTGAATCTTATTGTAAAGTGTTACGCAAGTTTTATTCTTGGCATGGTTTTATTTGTTTCCACGCCCAATTTATACACAGGATGTATTCCTTTTCACACAATTACTATAATCTACAGTAATTGTGTTATATTGACACACACAAAAAAAGTTTAATTTCCATTGCTTTCACAATTTTAATGTTGACTGCATTAATCAAACTCAACTCAAACTTGCTACTACATGATTTAACCAGTTTCAGTGTTAACTAACACTTTGTTTATGCAAAGTGCCTACTAGCTAGATTAAATATATCCATTTACTCCTGTCCATTTACAGTGTAATAATACTAACTTTCATAATTGTTCAAAATCAATACTATGTACAATAATACGTTTAAGAAAAAAAAAAGTCAATCTGTCATAATCATTTGTTACCAGTCAAGTATTCATTACTTCAATGAGCTCATTGTTTCTGCCTTAAATTATTACATTTTTAGCTAACTGTGATTTTATATGTACATTTCTGAAATACATAACTTAGTTACCTCTGATAACAGATTACTCTAAATTGAAATGGAAAAGGGCTATACAAATAATTAAATGTGAATTGAACAACGCACATTTGACACACAAACTCATTTGGAATATTTATTTGTTTGATATCGGATTTTAAAGCCTAACTCTGACAACAGATAACAGGTACAGTATTGCATTATACCAAAAAAAAAAAAAAGAAGAAAAAAAAAAAAGAAACCACCAGCATCAGTTTACAATAAAAAGGCATTTGACTAAATGACAACAGTGTTCCAGTTTCATACTATGGACATACGCTCAAGGCAGAAAATACATACCACAAAATATTGTACCAGTTCATAACATACAATATGATTTTGTGTTTTTGGGTACATGAATACACATAAGAGCTGAAGAGAAAAGAACCCAACAACATAAATTTCACATTGCAGGTTCTGATACATCTATTTTTCAGCTATAAAATCTTCATTGCTGTGTGGAGGAAGAAGGGGATATGAAACAATTGGGAAAAAGTGTAAATTAGAATCACAAATTGTGTGTTCCACATGTGGCATCACATTGGCATAATTTTTACGTCACAGTTTTGATTAAAAAAAAATAAAAATAAAAAAAAATTTCTTTCTTGTTCTCGTGCCCTGCATTGTAAAAAGTAATCGGTTGACTTAACTTATAAAAAAAACTTCAATTGCCTCAAAATTAAGTTATGTGGAATTGTCAAGTTCACAACTTATTTTTTTCAATTATGGATGGTTTATTACTTATTAAATTTTAGTTATATGAGCTGCCTTGACAATTCCACATCCTCCAGTAACTTAAGTTTATTTACTTAATTTTAAAGGCAACAGGTTTCAAATCACTTTTTACTGCATTGACAAACTATAAAATCAAAAACTGTAGCAGTGTCTGACAGGTCAACTAAAGATGTTAGCCCAATTACAGACAGAAAGAAATGCTTGGACTAGAGTACACTTAGAAAAAGTGGTTAATATGTACGTGGAAGACGATAAAAGGGGATTAGTGTCTTGTCTTAATTTCTTTAGTCCTTTAAGCCCTTCCACAACTAAAAGTGGCAGTATTTAAAGCTACACTGTGTAACTCTTTTAGTTTATTCTTAGCTAAAAACACTTAGTTCTTTTAAAAATATATGTGCTCATTAATGTATATTTTCTTTGTTCAAGTAATAAAGTATTCTCGTGAGTGTATAATATGCCATTGAAAATACATACGAGTAAGAGGTTCTAATGATCGCCATGTTGCCCCTCCATCTTGAAAGTACATTAGCCAAAGAGGGACATACCCGTTAATTCAAGCTTCGCCTTTCGCGTTTACGTTTGAGTTAACACTCATGGACGAGGCCGAACTGGAAGCCAAGTTAATCTTGGACTACATTGGCCAACAAAATCGGAATTGAGAGGAACAGAAAGTAATATTCAATGGATGGTCATATACCTTTTCACCGCTAGATGGGGGTAAAAATCACACAGTGTAGCTTTAAGTGCTGAATTAAAGTTAAACACAAAAACAAACAAAAGAATGATCAAATGTCAGTCTCCGGAAGGAGAGAATGAAACCCTGTCATCCAGAACGGCAGAAAGATGGAATATTAATGAGATATTTTGGCCAAAAATAATAATGATTTAAAATAAACATTAAAAACTATGAATTACATTCAAGCACAGAGCCTGGTACGGATCAGTCACCATTTCTCTCGAGTCTTGCTCAAAGTCTCCTAAACACAACAAACACACTCGTATCGGCAATAACACAACGGCTTGTAAATTCAAAATTGCACATAGACCGAACAATGACCGAGGGCTCTCATTATCATTATCGTCATCGTACCGCCACTGACATCCCAATGTATTTGGTATCAAAATCAAGTTTTTAAAAGTGCAAAAATCAAACTGAAAACACACCGAGCCTCTTACATTCACACACACACACACACACTCTCACAAACAGTTTGTGTGCCTGCGTGCACATTTCGTCAAAGCTACATTACTAAAAAAAAAGAAAAAAATTCCTAGAAATTATCCATACTATTATTGCTATCTCTCTAGACTGAAATGGACACTGCAGCGTTCTAGTGTTGCGCTAGTAATTAGTCATAAAAATATAATATTAAGAGTACATAGCGTAAAGAATACACATTATTACTAAGACCTGACAGTGATCTAGGAAGATTGATTAAGGATATGTGCGCGCAAACATTAAACATACTGATGTGTCATTCTCGGATATTTCAAGGCACACGCGCCCTCGGTTCTTCATTTGCACAGACTCGCTCTGAAACACGACGTTCACCTGAGAGTTCGTTCAAATGCCAACCACAAACACAGAGTCAAAGAGTCTTACATAAACATGTTTAAAGGAATAGTTCGCTCAAAAAATTCAAGCCATTATTTACTCACCCTCATAATGCCGTTCTAAACCTGAATGACATGCGTGAAGCGTTGGTTCATACAACTTCAGCGCTATCATTCTATAAAAAACATCTGTGTTCTCCAGATGAAAGTCATCATGTTTGAAACCTGATGGTGTTTTTTTTTAGGTGAACTATTCCTTTAAAATGAAAGCAGCCTACAACAACAGAACTATTAAGATCTACTCCCAATTATTTTTGCTCATATACGTGTGTTGGTGGGCAGAACTGGAAACATAAATGCTGTGGAAACGTAAGTGCAAACAAATCAGCACTGAAATAAAATCAGTACCGGGCCTAAGGGCTACAGCAAACAGAGACTGATCAAGACTGAACACACACATTCTTGTTCATCTTTGTGAAGACATTCATTGACACAATGCAATATCTAGCTCTTACCCTAAACGTACCCTGTTTATACCTGGTATTAAAGGGATACTACACTTTTTTTGGAAATAGGCTCATTTTACCACTCCCCCAAAGTTAAACAGTCGAGTTTTACCGTTTTCGAATCCGTTCAGACGATTTTCTGATATTTAGAAGAATATCAGTAACCAGACAGTTTCTGCTCTCATTGACTTCCATAGTATATTTTTTTCCTACTATGGAAGTCAATGAGACCAGAAACTGTCTGGTTACTTCTATTCTTCTAAATATCAGAAAATCGGGTGATTGCATTCGAAAATGGTAAAACTCAACTGTGTAACTCTGGGAGAGTGGTAAAATAAGCCTATTTCCAAAAAAAGTGGAGTATTCCTTTAAGATGCGTTTTGGTCAATCGAATTACAAGTGGACGTGTAAATGGGGTCTAAAACGTTTTGAGCTTATCAAAAACAGAGTTAATCAAAAACACATTTGACCAGATTCTTTTCGTAGTGAAAACAGTCATGTGGTCGAATGTTTACACAAAAGAGCGCCTAATGTCCACCTACTGACATAATAATGCGTAAATATTATGGGAAGCGTGCTAGTCAGATGGGATTTAACTTGTCCGTGCGGCACTTCTGTCGCACGGCGCTCCGCTTTATTCCTATGGGTGACGTCATGCGACTTTAACGCGCTCGCAAAGCATGGAAAGGCGGCGCTTCATTTGGGAAAAATGCTGCGCGTCAAAAAGCTGGCCGATGCCCATCTTTATGCAAATGAATTCCGTTGAACGTGCCACGACTATCCAATAGAAGTAGAGCATATGGAGACGGGGGCAATTCTCTCACAGATCCCCTGTTCTAGACTGGCCGCTGGCTCAAAACCACGCTCATAGCGGTAAACTTGAGGAACGCCCATCAAAGTACAATGTGGGAAGGCGTCGTGACAACACGTGACTGTCGTGTCGGACAAGTGGATCTCTACCGTTAAGCTGCATTCACACTACACACGACAACATTCATTTTCAATGGTGAGTGGGCGACTTCCGGCGACACGCGCGGTCACGACCATTGGCGACCGGTGGGGCGTGTCCAGCGACGCAACAAAGTTGAGAAATGTTTAACTTTATGCAAATGACGAGCGATTTTCGCGAGCGACAACCAATAGAAGTGAAGTCAGTGGAGCGCGTCACTCTTCAGTGCTGAGTCTGACCGAGGCAAGTTGAACGAGAAGCTAATTTTAGCAGTCAGAAACTGTCCTATAATTTATGATGTATCTCCATGTACATAAAGTGGTGTTCACCGTAGTGACTCTGTGACTGAATGGTTTTGGGAACCCAGAAAGACTGGTATTTCCCCATTTGCTACAGTTAAATAGCCGCGATGGCAAAGAACACTCACTGTTTCTTGTTCATCTTTAATATTATTCATTTTAAGGTACTGATTCCATTTATATTTAGACTTTTCCTTCCCAAATAAATGTTTGAAGAGGCAATAAAACGTATTTTTTGTCTAACATAGAGTAACTTCTTGAATGTCACTCACAAAGAGTAACTTCTTAAATGTCACTCACAAACATTACTAGGCAACCAGTAGTGGGGAACTTCCAGCGCAGCCACTGGCGACCTGCAGCGACAAAGTCGCATGTAGTGTGAACGGGGCTTTAAACATTGTCAGCTGGAGTCCCAAGTTTGGTTTGAAGACAAAAAACATACCAAGCACAATGTTCTCTCACCACTCCTGATTTCACTCATCGCATTCGGCGTGGTCTTCAGAGAAGAAACTTCTTTCCGTCATCTTTGGTCGTGTTGAGACGGATTAAAATACCAGGTGTAAACAGAAATGTGTCCTTGTGATCCGAATTGACCAAAACACAGATTGATCCAAATGCCTAACCCTAAACCGGATTCTAACCGGATTTTTCCCTAAATTCAAGTCTTGACCCTCAAACAGGCCTTTAAGGTCCAATCGGATGGTCTAAAACTCAAACCAGTCCTCACAAAGATATTTGTACAAAAAAAAAAAACACACACACACAAACACACACTTGATATCATGCCTTGTTCTAAATAGAAAACACTGGTTTTGAAACATCACGCCTGTCAACGTACCAAGCATTTTTATGCATATACGTGAGAATCCATCAACGGATCTCCATCTTATTCTAGTTCCACAACGCCAAACACGCACACAGACTGTAGTGGGGGCGCTCTCACAGGGTTCAAAGGTCAGTGCTCCAACAGTGAGGATGTCTTCATTAAAAAAGACATGAAATCATTCAGAGTACCGCTCATGCTCAAACTAAAAAGAGCCACTGAACTACACTGCAGATCGATGGGAACAGCAAATGGCAAAACAGGGAAACCACAGCATTTAACATTTCTTGAGCGGAGTAACGGTTTTCATGGGGATGGAGGCGAGTCAAACGCTGTTACATTGGGCCGTTACTACTGGAGTCGCCCCTGCAGAATGAGACATTTTTAGGTTTTAAATACATGTCCAGTAATTTCCTATGGAAGAACACTCAAATGTATCTATTTACTTCTGCTCCTTGGGCGACTGTGTAGCAGTGATGGGTATCGCCATGGTTCCTGTTGCTATGACATCTGTTGCTTTGGCATTAGTGTCACTGCAAGACAGTGGAAGCAACCAATAAGAGGATATCACTGTGCACATTTTGTCATATTAAGTCTCGAGTCAATGTCAAGCTGCTAAATTTTCAACAACCGTCTGCAAACAATTTAGTAATGCTTAGACTGAGTGTGATGTGTATTAGTGTTTTATTTATTATTAACAACCCCAAACTTTTTGCACAAGAATTAAGAAATGAATGTATTAAATTAAAACATTACATAATTGTATTATGTAATGATAATAATATAATGTTTAAAAGCACAATAATGCTTTTAAAAAGCGTAAATGTTTTACCTGTTGTTTGCATCGAAGGCGAGTGTAATGCTCTCCTTGGCGACGCTCTCTGTGATGATGTTGGCTCGGTCTTCTTCCTCACTGTCTGAGCCACTGGAGCTGCTGTCGGACGCCACCAGCGGAGCCTTCCTCGCCCCACACACACTCCACACGCACGCTGACGAGCCTTTCACTGCAACACACACATGCTATCAACTCATGTTCATGGACCAATTCAAGAACATTAAGAACAAACTGTTACTCAAAAAAAAAAAAAAAAAAAAAAATACACTTTAGAATCAATCCTCCGTTTATTCGAACACATCACAATTTACACCACCCCGGTTACCGCTCAAACAACAACCATACTTCCGGGAACTTCATAATAAGAGTCCCCCTTTTCTTTTAGTAAACAGTCATGTGAAATCGTAAACAATATTCAGCACAGAGGTATAATGTACATTAACACATTTTTTTTTACTGACTTAAACTTAACACAAACAACAGTATCTTAAATATGCAAACAATAAATATTATATTATTATTAAAAATAATATATGTTTGCGCAAATGTTTAAGTGAAATGCAACTTTTAACATTTAAATAGTGAGTCAAATCGTAAGACCATGTTCTTGGTCTTACCCTGATTCACTAAGCCTATTAAAAGGGTTTATATTTTAGACCTAGTCAGATTGAGATCCTTTCCATTTAATCTGGTTATATCTCTTACATCTAGTAGTAGTGAATGTTTTATGAGCAGTGTGATAATCATATACATCAGCATTCAATGCATGCATCACTAGCTAGAGGGTCAAAAGTTATATAGTGTATCTTTTAATAATGATTACCAACAACACCAAACCATTTTGCATAAAATAAATATTCTTAATAAGACTAGAGCATTTAGGAGAAATTAATGTATTAAATAATAATATTGGTATAATAATAAAATATAACAATAATGAACCATTAACAGCTAAATTTAAATAATTAAACTATTCATATATTATTATAAAAAATAAATACCAAACTTTTATAATATTTTGGTAAAAAAAAAAAACCAAAAAAAAAAACGAATATTCTTTATAAGACTAAAAGCACTTAGACATTAATTTGTCAAACTAAAACTACATAAATTACAGTTGTATAATTGTAATATTTCTTAAAGGACAAGTTTGGTATTTTACACTTAAAGCCCTGTTTTAAGATTGTTTGAAATTTGGACACGTGCTGCAGGCCCAAGAATTTGTTTCTGTGGCTGCACCCCAACAACAACAACAAAAAACCCAAATGTAAGAATTTAGTATAAATAGGAATGACGCACAAAAAAAAAATGACATGAATACACTTTTAAATAAATAAGCAAGTAAACCACTCACTTTCTTCATTTTGGCTCTGTTTGTTTGGATTTTCCGAGTCCACCGGTGAACTGCATCTGGGTCCAGCATCTGAACTGTAGAACACCAGAACGATTAGCATGACCTGGATACACAATATCAACTAAAACACAGTCTCTCCCTCACCAGCAGAAAGGTTGGAAGTCAGTGAAAGTCGCCCATCCCTTATCTTCCACCTCACTGAGCTGGGCGGTAGAGCTTCCCCACACGTTAGAGCCCGTATCTACAGCGATACTAGGAAAATCCTGACAGCTGAAGTCATCTTCAAAACTCGCTGTCCATCCAGGACCTGCTGGGTTATAATCGTTTTTCCATTCAGTTATTATATGAGATCAGGTGGGAGATCTAAATCTAGATCGTGTGAGCTGTGAGCTTACTCTGCGGATCGCTGGACTGCTTATCCATGTCCTGGTTCTGGATCTTGTCTGGAGTTTGTTTGGTCTCTGGAAACCACTCCATGTCAGGTGATCCCAGACGCCTGCGAGAGCCACCGTCCACCTCACTCTTCTGAGGATTGGTCACCAGTCCAAACCTATTAAAAAAGAAACAATACACGGCAGTCAGAGCAGTCAATGTTTAGAGTGTGGGTGCAAGTGTGTCTGTGTGTTTTATGAACCTGCTTCTGGATTTCACTTGTGTTGCATAGTTGATTTCTTTATCCTCCCAAATATCTTCCTCCTCCTCGGGATCTTCAAACGGTCGTATTCGCTCCTTTGTGCAAGTCTCAAAGATAGCAGAGCTCTTCTGAGAGAGGAGAGAAACAGGAAGGGTAATAACAACAGTGAGAAAGGAAGAGTGTGAATAAGAAAAAAAAAATAAGAAGAATATAGAACAATTAATATTAATATTAATAATATAAAGAATAAAGAAAGAATAAAACAGGACTCACCCCCTTGTCCCCCAGGTTAAAGCTGATCTCAGAGATTCGATCAAATGTGGCACTGCAGGAAAAACAGACAGAAACTACAGTTTAAATCTGCTAAAATCATGAATTTAAATTAAATTAATTTATATTTTAATATTAAATAAAAAAATCATCTTATTATGGTAGATTTACATTATCAAGGATTAAAGAACATGCAGTTTTTAAACATAAGATTTAGACAAATATTTATATATAATAGTTGAATCTACATTTAACTCTAAATCTAACCCTTTGCGCAGGAATCACCTGATGTTGCCGTCATGCTCTCCGAACTCATCGCCATTCAAACCAAACTGATCAACAAAGTTTGCCGTCATCTGCTGAATCTGATAATCTGAGAACACCTGTTAAGAGAAAGATGTGTATTAAAGGTGAATTGTGGATTGTCATTTTTTTAATTTCACAGCACATGTCTTTGTGCAAACTCTCACCAGGTCTGCAGTGTTCTTCTTGTTAGTTTCCATTAGTGTTTCATTCACAAACTGCTCCCAGCGAGCTTTATAGTCCTCTGGTAGCTCTGTCAAACACAGACATACCAAACATTTTAAAACAAAGAATGTTTGTTAAAAAAATTATATCATTCAAAAGTTTGGGGTCAGTAAGATTTTTTTAAAAGCAATTAATTCTGTTATTCAGCAAAAAATGCATTAAAATTAAAATTATGTCATCAACGACTCACCCTCATGTCGTCCCAAACCCGTAAGACCTACGTTCATCTTTGGAACACAGTTTAAGAAATTTATGATTTAGTCCGAGTGAGATTTCTGAGATTTCTCGAAATTTCGAGAGATTTCTGTCCCTCCTTTGAAAATGTGTACGGTATACTGTCCTTATCCAGAAAGGAATTAAAGACATCATCAAAGTAGTCCATGTGACATCAGTGGGTTAGTTACAATGTTTTGAAGCATCAAAATACATTTTGGTCCAAAAATAACAAAAACTACTACTTTATTCAGCATTGTATTGTCTTCCTGTTCTGCTGTCAGTCCGCGTTCAGTGACGCTGCTGACGTAAGACGCTGCTGATGTGATATCTGGTGCGCCCGAGCTTCGTTTACTGTCTGAGGGAGCGCACGCTGTAAACAAAACAATCTTCACAAACATGTCTAAGGATTTCAACACACAGGAAGACTTGCATTTTTTTGCCCAGCCATATTTATTTGAACCCGAATACACGGACGCACCAGATACACGTCAGCACGTCACTGAACGCGGATCCACAACAGAACCAGTGTTCTGCCGATTTTTGCTGCCTTGTCGAAAAATGCTACCGTAGCGCGAATTGATCACAGAATGCCGATTAAAATCGTATGAAATACAATTATAATACAATTCTAAGTTATGAGTAGCTACTGTATACTGTAGACTACTGTTTTTATTTTTAAAACGGTGTGAAAAGTAAAAATTATCATAAAATATTCATCTTTGACTTGTCAAAGTACACCTTTGAAACTTTCAGTTATTCCTTTTCAGCTGGCTGACCATACAAATATTCATATGGTAGTAAGCATTTTTCAAAGGGAAATTATACATTATAACAGGAAAATGTACCTTTTGTAAAAAAAAAAAAAAAAACAAAAAAAAAACTGCACATGCGCATAACCAGTAAGTAGCAAATCTCGATGGGTAGCATGAATTGTCAGAACGCCGGAAGACAATACAATGCTGAATAAAGTCGTAGTTTTTGTTATTTTTGGACCGAAATGTATTTTCAATGCTTCAAAACATTCTAACTAACCCACTGATGTCACATGGACTACTTTGATGATGTCTTTATTTCCTTTCTGGACAAGGACAATATATCGTACATGCATTTTAAAAGGAGGGACAGAAAGCTCTCGGACTAAATCTAAAATATCTTAAACAGTATCCCGAAGATGAAGGGAGGTCTTACGGGCTTGGGACGACATGAGGGTGAGTCAATACATGTGGCGAGCAGGACGAGGTGAGGCCGGTGGCATGATTACTAATGAGAGTAAGCATAAATGGAGGAAAAATGACAGTGAAGAGCAACAAGACCGGTGCATCGCGCAGGTATCGCTAATCAGTAATCACGGCCCTCGGCCTCGTCCTGCTCGCCACAATACAGCACACACACAGAGTGTTAGCTACCCTTTAATAGTTGTGTGATTTGGGTCTGTTCTTGTTCTCTCTCTGCATTCTGCACAACCGTGTTGGCAATCCTGGTCAGGTGACCCATATATCCTCTTCTCATGCCTCCAGCTTCCCTATAACATGCACACAGAGATAAAAGATCAGAAGATACTCAACCAGCAAAAGCGTATCGACTCTTTAGCTCATAGATATTTTATAACTTTGTCCTTACTGTGTTTTGTCATTTTCTTCCCAAGCATCCAAAATCCTCTGAACCAGCCTGCAGTCCTTCAGTAGCTGCACACAAACAATTATATTTCAATGACGTATATATAGTGCATACTGTATTTCACAAGAGGAAACCTTTTCACTTTTTGACAATTAATAAGTCATAAGTTAGTAAATGTATTATATATGGTGTGTGTTTATGAGAACACAAATTTGTACAAAGAAATATGACAATGACATGTATAACTTTCTGTGTCCTCACAAACCTAATAGCTTAAAACATACTAATTGGTGTTTTTTTCTTTTTTTAAATGCAGAAAGTTTTGTGTGATGCGACAGGTTGTACAGTATAAAAACAATTAATCCTATGGAGAGTCCTGTAAACCACATTTACCAAAGCCAGTTTAAGTGTGTAATACAATTATATATATATATATATATATATATATATACACACACACCAAATAATTCACATGCATGTGTACATTTACCAAGTGAGTCAGATCTAGCAAGTGACTCAAGCTTGATTATTATTCTGCTAACATGGTAATATATGGTGCCTCACTACAGACAACTTATTTTTATATTACTTTATTACATGTTACCATATAAGACTATACAAAGCTTCAGTAAGTGAGGGTCATGCTTACATGCTTTATCAAGTCACAGCTTGTGAACATGTCAGATTTGTCTGAGTTTTGTGTTTCCAGCTGAATCTGATCTGGACTGTCATGCGTTTTTCCATTCTGTGTTGACTGGTTGAGGATGGCAGAGACACAGTGCTCCACTTGGATGTGTAGGAAGTTATTCCAGGAGAATTTAAAAAACAAGTCCTACAGAGAGAAACAGATTAAGAAAGAAAATGGAAATGTCTCTGAAAGAACTCCTTTGTTCACCAAGGCTCCATGTATTTGATCAAAAACAAAGTAAAACAGTAATAATGAGAAACATTTAGGGCTGTCAAACGATTAATCGCATCCAAAATAAAAGTTTGTGTTTACATAATATATGTGGGTGCACTGTGTATAATTATTTTATATATATATATATATATATATACACACACACATGCATGTATGTTTAAGTAAAGGGGAAAAAAATGATGTATAAAATATTTATATATATTGTAAATTATATATAAATCTATATACAGTATGAAAATATTTCTTAAATATATACAAGCATGTGTGTGTATTAATATATATATAAAATAATTATACACAGTGCACCCACATATATTATGTAAACACAAACTTTTATTTTGTATGCGATTAATCGCGATTAATCGTTTGACAGCCCTAGCAATATTAAAACTATTTAAAATAATTGTATTCAATTTTACTATATTTTAAATACATTTCATTTACTCCTCAGATGTTTTCAGCATCATTACTCCAATCATCAATACTTCAGTCACATGATGCTTAAAATCATTCTAATATGCAGATTTGTGCTGCTTCTTATTTTTGTGAAAACCTTTATGCGTTTCTTTTTAGGATTCTTTGATAAATATTAAGTTCAAAAGAACAGCATTTATCTGAAAGAGAATACTTTGTAACATTATAAATGTCTTTACTGTCACTTTTCATCAATTTAACGCATCCTTGCTGAATAAACGTAATCATTTCTTAAAAAAAAAAAAAAAACTAAATAAGTAAAATGAATAATTTCTTACAAGAAAAAAAAATTAAACTAATAATATCAAATTGTCTAATTTCCAGATCAAACTGTAAAGTATTTAACAAATGATTGGCTCTAAGAAAGGAAACATCTTGTTTATTTGTTGACTTTGTAAGCAAGACTAAGGATGACTCATACCAGCAGCAGGTTGATCATGTTCATCTGGCAGAGCTCCTGGTGGATTCTGGGAGCTCTGGTGTACAGGAGAGCAGCCATCAATCTGGACGCAGACAGCCGCGCGTTGCCAAACGGTTCCTCAAGAATGCCCATCGTGGTCAACATCACACATTTCTGAATGCAGACAGTCCAAAAACATCAACTTCCTCAATGTGACATCTTTCAGTCATTTGACTTTGTTTTAAGACTTGATAAAACCAAAGAAGCAGACCAACCTTGAGTGGGTTTAATAGAAGGTGGTGGAAGTGCTTTAGATGTGGTTGGATGCCCATTAAAATGCTGTTGTTAACAGTGTAAGACTTTTCCAATCCCTGAGAGCACGGGTCAGTCACCTGCTCAACACTGTTACACACACACATACATACATACATAAGAAACATTTTACATTTACATTGATTCATTTAGCTGACGCTTTTATCCAAAGCGACTTACAATTGCTATACATGTCAGAGGTCCCACACCTCTGGAGCAACTAGGGGTTAAGTGTGGATTACTCACAGTGGATTAGAACCTGGGTCTCTCACACCAAAGGCATGCGTCTAATCCACTGCGCCATCACCACCCCAATCATAACAGTGATTATGTGTGTGTATGTCTGTGTGTGATTAAATGCATTTGTATTACTCACCCAGGTCTCTGAGTTTCCAACAATGTGAGTAACACTTGCGTTCCATAGACGATGCACATTTCACTCTTTTCTCCTTCAAACATGTTCTTCAATAGGGCCTCCACATTCTGCTGTCTGAAACAGCACCCGGAGACTTTAGTTTAGTTCATCGGTTCAAGCATAAAGTCCATTCCAAGACATGAAAACTGACTGAACACAGTGAAAGCGAACACACACACACTCACAGCTCTAGTGTTGTGAGCAAAGGGTCGGCCTCTGAAGCGTCCTGTAGCAGACTGGCCTGATCTCTGCTCAGACGGATGATGTCACACAGGGTCTGAGATGCGTTCGACTGCCTCTAAACACACATTTAAGTATTTGAGTCATCTTTCATGTCTATTTATTTAGATTTGTAAGATGGAATTAAATGATTTATGTCGTATAAGGACTGGGACAAAAACACAGTATAACTATCATACTTAAAGGTATAGTTTACCCAAAAATGAAATTATTAAAGTCCCCTTGGGTTGAAAATCAATCTTTTAAATGTTGTTTATATGGTGTTTTTAATATGCTTTAAAACAAACCATGTCCAAATGCATGTTAATACCGTTTCTGAGTTTTTTCTACAAAAGACAGTCTCAAAAATGTGTTAAATCGACTGTTTGGTTTCCGACATTCTTCAAAATATCTTCTTTTGTGTTTAGCAGAAGAAAAAATCATACAGTTTTGGAAAAACATAGAATAAACTATCCCTTTTAAGGCAAGAGATTTAAATGAGTACTTAACGGTATGTATCAGACTTTGTCATGCAATTCATTCGCTAGTAAAACTCTAGTGATGTCTGACCTCATCGTCACTGCGAGGGTGTATCAGCTCAATGAGTCTCTGGATCAGCCTCTCTTCATTCAGCCACTGAAAACAGACAACATGAAAATAAAATAAAAAAATACACACAGATACAGGCGTTTATTTCGTTTGATTTTTATTAAAACTAAAGATTACAGTTTTTACTTTTTGTTTTAAGAAAGTCCCATTAAAATTGATTGTTTTTGAAAATATCATTTCATTTCATTTATGTTTTCCCCTATGCCACATTTTAAGTATAAATTCAATGCAAATTTTTAAAAAATATGAATTATTGTAATTATTAATTAACTATGATGAGATATACAAGACCTAAAATCATCAAAAACCCTTTCAATTTTATAAACACTACCATTCAAAGTTTGGGGGTCAGTAAGATTTTTTAGTTTTACCCAAGGACATATTAAATTTATCAACAATGTGAGTAAAGACATTTATTGTGTTACAAAAGATTTCTATTTCAAGCAAATGCCATTTTTATAAAAACTTTCAATTCATCAAAGAATCTTGAAAAATAAAATGCATCAGTTTCCACCAAAACGGCCAAACTGTTTTAATAATAATAAATGAGCAGCAAATCAACATATTAAAATGATTTATTAATATTTCTATAATAGACACTTTGTCTTGTAAATCAGCTTGTTGAATGCACTCACACTAAGCACTTCCTGTCTGAGACAAGCAGGCTCCACGCTGCTAATGAGACGCAACACCAGATCCATCATGGCCGACGTGTCCAAGTGTTTCAACACCTGCCCTATAAAATCCTCTTTTTTCTTTAGGAAACCAATCATCTGATGAAAAAATTGAATCAACAAAGATCAGGATAAAAAAAAAACAATCATGCAAATACAAATCAATGAATTTCAAAGGAACAGAGATGCATGTTTGCGCACCTGCTCTGTCTTGCGGGTGATGAGGTTGCCAACAGTTTTACTGAAGAACGAGGCCAGTAGAGGGTTCAGCGGTGGCGTCTGCTCTAGGAAGTTATAGAGTGTCTTCAGCAGAGACTCGTCTCCACCAACTTTATCGTTGATGAGGGACACATCGCATGTCAACAACTCGCATGCTACATTAGCATACCTGCATGAGAGAAAAACATATGCAACAAGTGGATGACCAAGATATCTTAAATAGATTCAACATACACTGCAAATTTCAAGATTGTAATTGTTTTATAAACACTTTGTTATACTAGTTGAAACTCTCTTCACATCCTGATAGCAATAAATAATAGGTCTGATAACAAATAATAACAGATCTGTGGAAGTCACAGGACCAAAAATGTTCGTCGATCAATCATTGCATTTGGTCCGAATGCAATGATACAATGTCCTATACACATATCTATTTTCAAACCTCCACACACATCACACACCATCAGTGAGTTCTGTAAAACTATTAACCGTTTATCCTCCGCTTAAATCTCCACAACCGGAAATGGACGAGCATCCTTGCGTCAAATGCGGAACTTATGCGTGCATATAGCCCTTTGCTAGCCTGTCCAAAATTGCCTACCCTACCTTTAATGGCAGCACAACCACATGAATAAATGTTTACTAAATTCACTGCAAAAAAGTTAAATGTGTGTTATCCATTGCAAGATTGTCGTTAAATGTTTGAATGGACAAGTCGCAACACTGTTGCTTATCATACAAGGCGGTGCAATAATCGGCCAATCTGATAATCTCAATATGGCCAAAAATCGGTTGTTTAATGGTCAAATTATTACTATTTAATCAAGCCTTGTTATGGTTAACTAAACCTATTATTAATGTATTTTAAAATCTAATAACTCTTTATATATATATGAAGAGTTCAGATGCAAAAGTCTCTAAGTGCCATTTGAAATTTTCTTCTAGAATGATCATTTTTATCAAGCTTGTATATTTAAGTTCAGTGATTTCACTTAAATGGCGATGATAATTACCTATTAATTGTTATTTAAGTGAAATTACTGAACTTAAATATACAAGTTTGATAAAAATCATCATTAAAGAAGAAAATTTCAAATGGCATTTAGAGGCTTTTGCATCTGAACTCTTCATATATATATATATATATATATATATATATAACAATCTTTGAAATGTTTTCCTTGCCAACTAACTGAAATTGGAATTGAAGTACTAAAATTACTAAAAATAAAAATAAATTCAAGCTAAATAAAAAAATTACAAAATCTTAATTACAAAAGCACACAGCTTTACTAAAACTTAAAGTAAAATAAAAAAAAATGAAAACTGAAGAATTAAAAATACTCAAAATATGAATAAATACTATAACAGCATATAAATAATACTGGGATACTACACAGACTGATTAACAAACAAATAATTTAATAATTGTTTGGATTAATTTATTCAAATTGCCATAAATTGTAAATAAATTATCTCATTAACTGTCTGATCTGTAAACCAGCCTGCTACATAATATCTAATTGGCCAAATATCGGTTGATTAAATTATGCTGTTCAAAATCTGTCAATTAATTGGACTGATTAACACCTTTTTTGTCCAAACAGTTTCAAAACTTTTATTTAAGAGGTGCTCAGAAAGTGCAGAGCATCCTTTCACTCACTTGTAGCGCACTTTCTCCTCCCGGTCAGTAGGGGGCTCGTGCGTGATGAGGTTGATAAGCTCCAGCATGCTGCTGTCTCGGGTGAGGAAGAGGAGGAGGCGCTGATTCTGGGCCTTGCACTCCTGTAGCACATCATCTTCATCCAGCAACTCCTGTAGGGTCACATCCTCCTTCTCCAAGAGCTTATCAACTTGAGATGAGTTGTGTAGGTCAAACTTCCAGAACATGACTGCAGCCTATAGAAGAAAGAAAGAGCGCCTGAGACAGACAGAGAGAGGATGTTAGTTACTCAAGCTGATGTTTTTAAAGGCTTTGCTAGCCTCTTGGTTTACCAAAAAGTCCAATTAGAAAATGCACCAGTAAAAAAGTGAATAGTAAAATAAAATACAGAGCAGGTGAAGGATCAACAGCAACTGTTAAACATTAGCGAGTCAGCTGTAATTACACTCTTGATGAGCAGCTAAAGAATCAATTGCATCAGTCAATTAAAGACTATTAGCTGATCTAATTTCATTTGCCTTCAGGTTGAACTGTACCACACTGAATCTTACATTGCTTAAATGTTTAGAGATGCACTTATCATTCTGATCTTTTACAAGCAAATTGGCCAATTGCGATACCGGTATTACCATCTAAACTTTTCTGAAGACTGTCAGTTGCCTTCAGAGATACATTCATATAAACCCCAACACCAATTCTTCCTATATTTCATGCATCGTAAACAATAAGCTTGTTGTGCCTAATACGGCATTTTCTCTGCTGCATTTTCATCTTTGTATTTGTCTTTGGTGTGTCCCATCGATTTCAGGCATGTGATAACACGTTTAAAGACTTAGTAATATTTCAACACTAGGGATGGCCCGATAACACTTTTTTCAAACCAATACGAGTACGAGTATTTACATTTGTGTACTTGCCGATACCGAGTATCGATACCGATATTTCTCCCGTAAAAGTAACTTTAGGCTCCCAGAAAACAAGACGGAAGACTATTTTAGAACACAGGTTAGAAGACTGTTTTTATTTTCTGTTTTTAACTTTACATTTTCCGTCGGAAAATGCGATTTTCTAGGCTGATATGAGGCTATACTCTCATTCCTGCATAATAATCAGGAAACTTCACTGTCGTACCATGAGTGCAGCAGGCGTAATGATACGACGCAGCGCCTGAAAATAGTGCCCAGCTTCAGACGTGACCGGGACTAAGTTTGTGTAGTCATCGCGCCTGCTTCACTCATGGTACGGCAGTAAAGTTTCTTGATTATTACGCAGGAATGAGAGTATAGTTCCTAGTCATATCAGCCTAGAAAATCACAACTTTACATTTTCCGTCTGTCTTCGTGCACGATGTTACTATAGAAGAGTCAAGTTTTAAATAGGAAAAATATCGAAACACTTTGGTAATTTTTTTGGGAGAAATGCTAATGGTCTTGTGCACTTCAATGATGTATGCTAAGCTATGCTAAAAGTGGTAACGCCAGAACCGGAGATCTGCTGAATGGATTCAAAAAAGGCAAAACTCAACAGTTTAACTCTGGGGGGGTTGTAAAATGAGCGTATTTCCAAAATAAGTGGAGTATCCCTTTAACTATGCCTCAGTCCACCTCGACAAAGCACTCGCGGCGGCCAGTTTCGTTTAACAAAATGTACATGGTATCGGCAAATACCACGAGTATGAGGACAGTATCGGCCCGATCCCCGATGCCAGTATCGGTATCAGGCCATCCCTATTCGACACACGTTGTAGGTTGCTAAAGGCTGCAATGAATATGGAAGGAATGCTGCAATAGAAAATCTAAAAATATCTCAGTGTTTGTACTCAACATTTCAAAATGGATGACCACAAACAGTGTTTCAGGCCAAAAGGAGGGGAAAAACTGAAAGAGAGCAAAATACTGTCGCATACAACAAAAGCTGTTGCCATAGTATTCCATTTTTACCATATAGTAGACATATCACGATACCATGATAAACCTACACCTTACAATTACTGTTCTGTTAATAACTCTCAGTCGATCCGACTATCCATGGGCGAGGATACAAAAATGCGGAAGTACTGTATAATCTGTAGTTTTCACGAAAGCCCTGGAGCTGTCAAAAGTCACGTCATCAGGTGAACTTTTGCTGACAAATAAACATGAATTTCTCTATCCAGGTAACAGAGAACGAATAAAAAATTGTTCGTTTACATACTACCAGCATTGTAACAATTCAAACTCAAAGTGGTTTGAAAATCAGCAAAGTTACACTTTAAGCACTAAATACCTTGAGGGAGATAGTGTGTTTCCTTGGTTGGGATGCAGAGACCAGTTTACACACATTGGTTTCCTAGATTGAGTGATCAGTGGTCAGATAACCCACCCATCCACAAGGGCTGCCTTACATTACAACACAGGCACCTGTAAGGACAAAGACAAGTCATCAGGAAATGACTGAGACAAGTGAGGAAAACAGTAATGAGTGGTGGTGAGGAAAGAATGCCATGTCACATCACGTTCTGTATTATGACTAGGACTCGTGATGAATAAAATCTCTTGTTTAAAACACACATGAAGGTGTTCACACAGCTACAGATAACAGCATGTTCCATTTTAGTTTTTTAATGGGATTAATCAGCAGTATGCAGCAGGTCAACTAGCCTATACCACATCATACAGTCTTACAGACCATTACTGCACTGCATATGAAGAGTTCAGATGCAAAAGCCTCTAAATGCCATTTGAAATTTTCTTCTAGAATGATCATTTTTATCAAGCTTGTATATTTAAGTTCAGTGATTTCACTTAAATGGCATTGATAATTACCTATTAATTGTTATTTAAGTGAAATTACTGAACTTAAATATACAAGTTTGACAAAAATCATCATTAAAGAAGAAAATTTCAAATGGCATTTAGAGGCTTTTGCATCTGAACTCTTCATATATTACAACACATTTATATAGAGCGCACTCACAGTGAGAAATACTTAAAACTAGAGGAAAGCATATATATATATATATATATCTCAATTTTTATGACTTATCCAGCACTAGATAGAGTTAGAACAAGACAGACAAAAATGTTAAATTGTAGTTCAAATGTATACAAAAATAAATATAAAATTTAAATATAGGCTAAATGTTGCTGTCTAAACATACATCTCTCTACTGTTTAAAATTGTATTGTTATTGTTATTTAATGTTATTGTGTAAAGCGAGGTTAACATTATGAACATCAATCAGCAAATACTAACTTAATTGAAATCTTGTGTGTATGGTGAACGTAAGGATTCTACAGAGATCATGTATGTGTGATCATCAAATCATACAGTCCACACACACACTTCAGGCCCACGCGTACTACGTGTGTGACAGGGCTACGGGCATTCAATGAAAATCAGACGACTGTATGAAGATAACGTTATTTTTCACTAAAATACGTAACGTTATTTATCTTAACGAGGCAAAATCAAATTCCTCATTCAAGATCAATGTCAGAGAGACACACAAACACACCGGCCTCGCTCAATGTCACTGCCCACAACCCAATCAAAACGCAGAAGCGAGACTCGAAACACCAATCAAATAGCTTAGAATTTGCATGCCGGTTTACTGGATATTGCAAAGCATTATAAATGCCTCCACTGTCAAAAGCTTTTAAATCGTATTAAACTTGTTTATTTGTAAACAAACATCATCAAGAGCCCAAGAATGTCGAGGCAGTTACTACGTACAGCTGTCGTATTTGATCTCAGAATATATGATAGGTGCATACACTTCAAGGTGAAAAGGCATTACTATTTAACATAGTCATCATGGTATATTGTTAATAATTGCTCATGTCACGTGAGTCAATATGCAGGACATAAACGCATCTGCACTCTTCATCAGAGACGATCGACCAGCATATGAACGCACATACATAGTAAAAACAGCATTAATGTGAACAAATAATCTGCTCTGAACTTAACTTACCAGAAACACTTTAAGATGTCAGACAAACAAACAGCAATCTGTGATAAGACCTGTTCTGTACGGTGTCAAAGGGCGAGGGAAGATGTGAGATATTTGTTACGATACATCGTCCTGCATCCATAGATCCCCAAACGTCCTACCTCCTCCAGCAACCCCGCTTCAGCACTGGCTGGCCCCTTCAGAGCTTTAAACTGTTAGCAGAAAAAGATTTGGACATTATTTCTCAAGTCAAAATGGCCGACAAGGAGACGTGGACGCGCACGCTGTGTGTGAACGCGCTTGGGCGATCGGTTCGATTTAGTTTTATGGGAAGAGTAAAATATTGCTAAATTAATTTATGACAATTTATAAAGTTGTATATGATATAAATATAAAAGTAGGTCAAAAATCTAATATAAAATGTTTTTTTTTCACCCACCAGGTTTTAGGAAGGAAATACTCAACTGAATTTGAAATGTAATTTTTTAAATATATATTATATTAGTATGTTACGCAGTGATTGTAACTTTTTAAACGTTTTAAAAAAAAAACCTTTTACTACTGGATACCAAAAACACAATTTCAATGTTTTATTTATTATTTATTTTACTTTTTGTAAAAAAAAAAAAAAAAAAAAGAAAAAGGGAAAAAGGAAAAAATAAATAAAAAAGGTGAACAGCTGAATACATTGTACATGGCCAGTATATTAAAATATTAGCACAAAATATGATTTTTTTTTATTAGTAATTAACTATTGAATTTAGGATATTCTAAAGACAAAATAGACATTTAAAAACAGATGCATACAGTATAGGTGTTTAATCAAAACTGTATTTGTGAGAGACATACAATGACACTGTAAAAGCAAATAACGAATATTATATTAATATATTACGCAGTGATTGTAACTTTTTAAACGTTAAAAAAAATCTTTTACTATTGGATACCAAAAACACAATTTCAATGTTTTATTTATTATTTATTTTACTTTTTGTAAAAAAAAAAAAAAAAAGAAAAAAAAGGAAAAAATAAATAAAAAAGGTGAACAGATGAATACTTTGTACATGGCCAGTATATTAAAATATTAGCACAAAATATGATTTTTTTATTAGTAATTAACTATTGAATTTAGGATATTCGAAACTGTATTTGTGAGAGACATAAAATGACACTGTAAAAGCAAATAACGAATAAATGAAATATAGAACAGATCGTAGTAGTAGAATAAACATAGATTGCTGTTAATCAATCACTGTGGCGCAGAGAACAAGCGAGCGCGCGCACTGTGCTTATGCACGCAACTGACGCGGTGGCGCGCACGTGACGTCACGTAGCCGGCTTTTCTCTCTCTCCGCTCCTCCTCGCGCAGCTGCTGCTCTGGTCTGCAGACATGGCGAACGTCGTAGACACTAAACTCTACGACATCCTCGGAGTATCTCCGTCAGCCACCGAAAACGAGCTTAAAAAGGTAGAGACAGACCTTTCCGCCCCGCGCATCGTACAATAACAAAACCAAAGATGCGCGTGACGTGGGATGCTGCATGTTGGGGGAGCAGCCACTGTGTGTTTTGCAGGTTGTTGAGATCCTCCAGTGTGGCCTTTCTTTGGATCTGGAAATAATTTGGGGAAGGGTTTGAAATATACATACGTTCAAATATGTAGTTTGTTTACTATGTGTATTGCTGTAAAGTGTCCTTGTGCTGTGTGAGCATCAGCCAGGTGCTGCAGACAGATGAAGGTGCTTCTTGCTGTTCAAAAGCTTTACAGTGGAAGGGGATGCTTAGCTTACAGCTGCTGTGTCGAACCTGAGCTGGTATCTGATATGTAGCTAATGAGTTCGAAATGGTTAATGCAGCATTAATGCCTTGTTTTAGGGATTTAAAAAAAAATGAATCGTCATGTTTGTTTTTAGTCCTTTGTTAGAAGGTGAACGGGCTCTGGCCTTGATCCCCATGTTGCCTGCGTGTTATGCTGGCTTTTTGTTGTTGTTTGATTGTGTCCACAAAGTATTTCAGAAAGCACAGCAAGACCAAAAATAAGGCCAGATATGTTGATTTATGACACAGCAGATACATAAAATAACCACTAATGTGAATTCAAAGTCACTAGGTCTAAGAAAATGCACAATCCATGGAATGTGCTTAGTGAAAAATAGTCCTGTTCTTGCATGGTTGTGAAATCAGCTTGTTTTGAACTGTCAAATGTGGAGAAAATTGGGATCTTCACCTCCATGCTCAATTTTTCAATGGGTTTTCAATGACACATTAAAGGCTCAACCAAATTCTCTCATTAATTTATTGCCCTTATGTTGTAAGCCTTTCGTTCATCTTTGGAACACAAAAGATTTTTGATGAAATCTGAGCTTTCTGACCCTCTATTGAAAGTCTATGCTACTACCAAGTTCATAAAGGGATCGTAAAACGTCCATCAATCCATATGAATTGAGTGGTTAGTCAAAATTTTCTGAAGAGATTAATGAACAGATTTAATTTAGTCTTTCATTCAATTTAAAAAAATATTTTACCTTTATTTTACCAGGGAATAAAATTACACAAGTGAGCCCTGGCCAAGAAGGCAGCACATAGAAGTAACAAACAAAACAAGGGATGCACATGAATATAAAAATAATAACAGAAAATCACATTTCAAAACAATCGCGAACATGTTGATAAATTTGATTTAGGTAGACTTGAATTCACTATGTGAAATAAAAACCTGCAATTTTAGCTGATTTTGGAACTTATTCCATGAAGTAAGACATTTTTTACAGTCTATGGTTCATCATCCACACATCCAAACATGACAGCGAACATGCCGAACCTGCTTGACGCACGAGAACAAACCTCTTGCGGAAGCTCAAACACACGAGAATGAACCTCTTTGGTTCTCGCACGTCAAGCCAACATGCTTGAGCTTCTGTTTAACACAACTGTGGGTTGATGAATGTTTATGTGAATAAAAGCCTAAATTCAATCTGTTCATCATATAAAGTGATTATGTCTCTTCAGAACATTTTGGACTAAACCGCTCAAATCATAAGGATTAGTTATGATCTATATGAACTTTTTGAAGCATCAAATTGGTAGTTGCATAGCGGTCAATGGAAGAGGGATAGTCTAATGGTAGATTTTCTTTTTTGGGTGAACTATTCCTTAAATAATAATAATAATAGATCTATAGCCAAATGTAAAGGATGTTGATGAAATATTATGCATTGTGACATGATAGTACATACTAGTAACACTGATTAGAAAAGAGTTATGTTTTTAATATGTTTTGTGGCCCTCATTGAATCTTTTTTGAATTTCTAAAAATTCATTTGTCAAACTGCAGGAATATTTAAAATGTTTAAATGTGTTTGTACATTTTCATTTAATTACTTATTTAATCATACATACTTTTAAAAAGAATTAGAAAATAATAAATAATAATGGATTAAACATTTTGTTCCAATGTGCAAGGGTGTTTGCTATTTCATTATGTTGTAACTTTTTGATTTAATTTAACTTTAAATTTCTTAGATATTCTAGCTTCTATGGTGCTGGTCCCCCTTTCAATGTAAATCAATGAGAATTTAATATTTATCAGACTCAAACAACATTGATTATGGGAATTAATAATAGTAATATTTGGTACATCAACACGAATTAGTGAGGTTTTGTGATTTCTATTTTCAGGCATACAGGAAACTAGCTAAAGAGTACCACCCTGATAAAAACCCCAATGCAGGTGACAAGGTGAGAATGGAAGAATAATACAAAATTTGGAAGAATAATACAAAATTTGACCTTTTTGTTAATTCAATATTTTTGTGTTAGTTTAAGGAGATCAGTTTTGCATATGAGGTGCTTACTAACCCGGAGAAGAAGGACTTGTATGACCGGTATGGAGAACAGGGTTTGCGCGAGGGTGGTGGTGGTGGAGCCGGAATGGAGGACATCTTCTCTCACATCTTTGGTGGAGGTCTGTTCGGCTTTATGGGCGGCCAGAGCACCAGGAACCGGAACGGTGGCCGACGGAGAGGAGAGGACATGATACATCCACTGAAGTGAGTGAATATGAAAACAAAACCTCTGCTTTTTTTTCTGGAAAACCTGAGATGTCGAAAAATAAAGTAGTTAAAGATGGCAAATTATTCTATGCATGACCTATTTTTAAGTCAGCATGAAATCAAAATTGAGTTTGTTATTTGTTATTGATCTCTGCACATTATTCATAATTTCACATAATTTGTGAAAGAAATTCCAAAGCAGTGAGTTATAATTTAAAATGCATAAAAAAGTTCCATATATTTTTCAACTTTTTTTTTGTTTAAATATCTAATAGAGTGTCTTTGGAAGATCTGTACAATGGAAAAACAACCAAACTACAGCTAAGCAAGAACGTACTCTGCAGTGCCTGCAGTGGGTGAGTGTTTTAGGCTGGATTTTATGCAACATCTTTAAGGATTATAAAAATTAATGAGGACCTGGCTATATGTATTAGTTTTTGGTGTCTACTAGAATAGGTTTTCATGCGTGAATGTTAAAAAACAAATAATTTTTCACATACTTTACATTTAAAGTATTGCAGCTGTACTTCTCTTCGGAGCCAACTATAACTGCAAGTTCCGCAGTCATTAGCATAGTTCAACAACCCAGTGTTTCCCAAAATAATTGTTCCAATGAACATTCGCAAACGCCATTGTAAAGATGTGTGTTTGGAATGACAGCATAGTTTCTAGTTTGTATGACACATGGACTTAAGTCCTTATCTTGAGCAAAATAAGCAAGCAGACATTCAGTACAGTCATATTTTTTATTTTGAATACACACAAATGGCATTTACTTCATTTAGTTTGGCAAGAGATTTAAAGTGCTGTTTTTGGAAGAGTGCGCGTGTGCTTTAGTACGCAAGACTAGAAAACATATCAAAATTCTCAGATGCCATGTCTGTAATTTATAGTAGAAAATATAGCATTAATTCGATTCATTAAAATAATTTTTTTACTCCACTGCCTGCGTGACATCATTAACCAATATGGTTGAACGAAAATTTTGCAACAGTGCGGTTTCGGGAAACAGTTGTGACTAGCCGGTTGATTTCTACAACGACGCATCGTACTATGTTAGTTAAGCAGTGAGTTAAGTCATTCTACGGGAAACACAGCCATGCTTAGTAGGGGTGTGATTCGATACATATCACGATACTGAACTCTCGATATGATATTCTTGTGATACTCCAAGATACATGATAAAAGGTTTGCAAAAAAAATAGTGTTGGTTAAAAAAAAAAAAGCTAAATTTACTTTAAAAAATTTTAATTACTTTGTGAGTGTAAATAAATAGGCTTGGATTTGGTGCTGGTAATACAATGCACAGGACAATTATAGACATCAGAATAATAGTATTCATGATTCTGAAGCTGAAAATACAGGATTATTTTAGACGAATATGCTCGCACTCTATCAATGACTAGACATATTTAAAACAATGTAGGCCACTTTTTACTGGTAACATAAGACACTTGGTATTATCAGGACCCACAAATGGGTCCAAAATGACCCCATTGCATTATTATACATTATATTCAATTTTATATAGTAGTTTAAAGTAGTACCGACACTACATTTTTATTTTGGGTGAACTGTCCACGATACATATTGTTGCATTTTTGTATTGCGATATATTGCTACACCCCTAATGTTTAGCTAATATTTCTGTAAAGCCCCTCCTTTCAAAATGCGCAATGTGCTCTGATTGGTAGGCTGGATCAGTGTGTTGTGATTAGTCAGCCACTTTCAGAGTGTTTCTTAAATGTCACATCCTATAACCATGTTTCAACAGGCCTCACCCCTTTATTTTGCGTATGCCTTGGGTGGGAATATCCACCTTTTTCTGCACCCATTCTATTTCCCATGATTCATAGCGGGTTCAACTGACTAAACGGTTTTCTACTTCCGGTTGAAGTATTTGTTTACATAGAATGCTAACAGTCCAGACATTAGAAAAATATCAGTCTACACATTTAGTTTTATATTTAATGTGAGCGAAATACACATTACACAACAAATCTTTAACTTTTAGGTGGCAAAATAGTTTTTAGTACTTCTATGAATGACACTGCGCAAAACAAAAGTAATAGCCTACTAACCGGATGAAGAAGGGTCGGCCTCCACAGAACATAAAATATTCTTTTTATTTTATTTTTTCGTGTTCGTATTTATGAGAAGAAAAAAGAAAACAATGTTACGGATGTGACAGTTCTCCATTACGGACATAACCGCCTTTCTTTAAAGTGAATTTCGTTTTTTATTAATTGTATCTTAATTTCAATCAATGTTTCATTAACCAATTGCCTGGTTTTAATAAATAAGAAGTAAATATAGTAGAAAATAGATCATCATGACGGAGACGCCGGCACGCAAACTGGACTCTGGTCTCATAAATGAACCGAAACTCGGCGTATAATGTAGCCTACTCTCGTCACAGGCCTGAGAAATGTATAGACTATGCAGTCGGGGGTGATAGAAACTGTCGGATGTTCATGTATTGATTCAGATTCGAACCGGAAGTTGGCAACCGAAGTCGTCGTCATGGCAGCTCGTATTGTTTAGAGTAGAATAAGGTGGATAATTAAATGAGGAATATTGTGATGCATAACATTATTGTGATTTTCTTATGATGCGTAACATAACAATCTAAAGAAAGCTTATAATGGTGTTCTCATTATAATTGTATGTAGCCTATATGACAGACTTGGGCATTACATTTTCTTATCGGGCCGATAACATTAACATATAAAATGAACACACTTTGGACGGCCGATACCAAAATGGTGGCCGATATATCGTGTATCCCTACAGAAAACACCTTTTACCTTCTTAACGCTTCATCTTCCTCAGTCAAGGGGGTAAAACAGGGGCTGTGCAAAAGTGCGTCACGTGTAGGGGCCGTGGCATGCGGATCATGATCAGACAGTTGGCTCCTGGCATGGTCCAGCAGATGCAGTCTGTGTGCACCGACTGCAACGGAGAGGGTGAGAATTCAGTACTATTCATTGTTTTTATGGAGTGCACATGATTTGTGATGGTCTAAATTCAACATTTTAATACTTGGTTGTGTTTGTAGGGGAGGTGATCCACGAGAAAGACCGCTGTAAAGAGTGTGACGGCCGTAAGGTGAATAAAGAGGTGAAGGTCTTGGAGGTCCACGTGGATAAAGGAATGAAACATGGACAGAAGATCACATTCACCGGAGAGGCAGACCAGTCGCCCAACACAGAGCCTGGAGATATTATACTGGTGATGCAGGAGAAAGATCATGAGGTAAACACACACACAAAGAGCACAAAAGAGATAATAGTTGGACTCTAAATAACAACTTTTTTTTTTTACCTTTTTTTTTTACGAACAAAGTTACCCCCATGAACACTGACAAATTTTAATTTGTCATAACTGAAAATAAATATAAACAGATATACACAAGAGAAACCAATACACAAACATAAATAATGCATAAATAATGATGATAAAATAATAAAAAAATGTATTATCAGTTAATGGTTACAGTAATTACACAACTTTTTCAATTTTCTTCCTTAGATAAATGTGTACATTGAAGTCTATGAATGTATTCTGTAGGTTATATATAATATATAGGTTACAATAAAGTCACAAATTAAGTTTGAAAGTTGCAGTACAGTTTAAATGAAGTTACCAAACAACAGGCTGAGAATTACTAAATAAATAACATTTATATTATACCTTGGTAAAATAACTGCTCATAAAAACAACATTACTTGTGCTGCATACATATTTAAAATTTTTATTAGGATTAATGATGTTGAAGCATGAATATTGTTTTGATAAATGATAGTTCACATTGTTTCATTATACTGTATACTGAAGAAATGGAGCAAGCAGCATTTGATCACTTTCTGGCTATTGGGATGTGCTGTTTTGCTGAATGACAATATTTGCATTATAGAAATATAAGATTACAATGCAAGTAATTGCATTTTCCACTACTTTTAAAGAACAAAACCTTCAGTATGACGTCTTTGTATGCAGGAGTTCCGTCGTGATGGAAACGACCTGCACATATGCCACAAGATTGGCCTGGTGGAGGCGCTCTGCGGATTTCAGTTCATGCTCACGCACCTTGATGGACGGCATCTCGTCATCAAATATCCCCCAGGCAAAGTCATAGAGCCAGGTGAGCGCAGGGTTTTTTTTTTTGTTCACAGGTTTTGTTCTTGTTTTTATAGAATATTTGCTAGAAATTGTCCTTTGTCAGGTTCTATAAGGGTCGTCCGGGGGGAAGGAATGCCTCAGTACAGAAACCCGTTTGAGAAAGGAGATCTGTTCATCAAGTTTGACGTCCAATTTCCTGAGAACGGCTGGATCAGCACAGAGAAGCTAACGGTGAGTTTCCAGCAGTGTTGATGTCGTTGACTAAAACTATTAAACGCTTACATTTATTGAAATAAAGCTGAAATAAAATACAAATAATAAATAAATAAAAATTCGACTTATACGTAATGAAATGAAATAACACAAATACACTAAAAATATACAAGAAAAATAAATATCAATTAAATACTATAATAGTATATAAAAAACAATGGTTTTCAAAAGTACACACGTATTAGGTAAAATTGTTAGGTTTTCACCTTAAAGGGTTAGTTCACCCAAAAAAGAAAATTCTGACAGTATTTCCTCACCCTCATGTTGTTCAACCCTGTAAGACATTCGTTCATCTTCGGAACACAAATTAATTGAAACTTGCCGGCCTCGAAAAGTTATTAAAGACATCGTTAAAATAGTCCAAGTGACTACAGTGGCTCAATCTTAACTTTATCAAGCGACGAGAATACGTTTTGTGCACAAAAACAAACAAAAATAATGCTAAAAATAATAATAAAAAAAATATATTTTATTTCAACTAGATTGAAATACTTTTAAAGGCTTACTCACTGTTTTCATGTCTGTGTCTGTTCATACAGGAGTTGGAAGATCTGCTGCCGTCACGCACAGAGGTTCCTGTCATCTCAGCGGATGCGGAGGAAGTGGATCTGCAGGATTTTGACCTCAGTCAGGGATCAGCAGGCAGTCACCGCCGTGAAGCTTACAACGACAGCTCTGACGAGGAAGGGGGTCCGCATGGTCCGGGGGTGCAGTGCGCCCACCAGTAGTCCCACAATTCTTTGCAAGTTTTGTTTGGGGAAGTGTTTAGATTCCCTTTTGTCGGACAGATTCCATCCTCACCCTCCACGTTTAATCATATAGTGAACCGAACACACACTCACACACTTGCAGTATATATAGACATACACTTACACTTGCATTATTTACTGCAATCTCACATGCAAGTAAACTCATTCATGTGCCGTTTTAAAAGAAAAGACAAGCATAACTAGAGGCAAAGCAAAATAATTTATTCTCTACTTTCATTTCCATTGTAGACATTCACAGTATATATGCTCTCTGAATATATAAAACGCAACGTCTGTGGGGAGGCAGACTGTGTTGTTTAAGTTATAATTAACACGCACGCACGCACACTTTTGTTTTAAAAGACTGAGGCATTGTGCAGTTTTCTGGAGTTCAATAAAATGTTCAAACGTGTTTCATTATATACTTGCCAGGTATTCAGGCATTGTCAGTCATCTTGTACTAATAATTCAGAGGAAGTGCTGGTTTCTATTCAATGGCAGGACATGATAACATGCATGTGGGCGTCACACTGAGTGAGATGAATACAAAGCAAATCAAACCCCAAAAGTGTTTTAATGTGCTCACTGTCTATGGTAAAGTCATGCAATTTATTATTTGCCAAAGAAACACAACAGTCTTCTTAAAAGATCAACAGCCAATGTGTGTGCATGCATTGTAAGCACTAATATAAACTTATAGGGGGTGGCATTTATCCTTGGCAATTAGGAAAGTGTTTGAACCTTGAACAAAAGTTGCTATCATTCAAACAGTTACTTTTGTGCTCCTACATCAATAAAGTTGATGAATGTTTTACTGTGTGTTCTGTATGTTTGTGGAAATGGGTTTCAGTATGAACTAGTGTCCTTCTTCGGTTTCGGTCATACGTTGAGCTGTGGGCGCAAGAAGCTCTTTAAATCCAGCTGTATTTCTATAAAACCAAAACAAATAGATTACTGCAACTTTCTTTTTGTGCTAGAGAGAACCTCATGATTTTATTAGCATATTTCTGGTGAATCACCATTGGCTGTTTTGTGTGGAAGCCACACAGAAAAGTAAAAAGGTAATTGTAAGTTTATATACTGATGCAATTCTGACTGATTTTATATCTCACAATTGTGAGAAGAGAACAAAATCAGAAATGCACAAAAAATAGCCACAGTTACCTCTTGTATTTTTTTATTCTGTGGCAGAAACAAGCTTCCATATAATTATGGCTTATTATCATTTCAAAAGTCATTGAAAGTATCACTTTCAACTTTTAATACAATTATGGACTTGTGCCATAATTATCACTTTCTATATCATCATTTTGACATTTCATATCACAAATATTACTTAGTATGTCATAATTTGAACTTTTTATATTATAATTTTACTTTATTTTAAAGTGACACAGTAGTTACATGTTACTACATGTACTTACTATAGTAATAACAGTAAATTATGCATAATTACAAGTAAACAAACGTCTAAGTACACATAGTTAATTAAAATTACTTTGTACTTACTCAAATATGTACTATATAACTATTTTAAAGTAGTTCACTTTAAAAAAAAACTTTTGCTGATAATTTCCTCACCCCATGTCATCCAAGATGTCCATGTCTTTCTTTCTTCAGTCGAAAAGAAATTAAGGTTTTTGATCAAAACATTCCAGGATTTTCTCCATATAATGGACTTCATTGGGAACCAAACGGTTCAAGGTCAAAAATGAGATTTTCAGTGCAGCTTCAAAGGGCTTTAAACGACACCAGACGATGAATAAGAGTCTTATCTAGGACCCTTCGAGACATGACTCGAAAAAAGATTTGTTCATTTTGATGAACGAGTTCGAACAGGAGAGTCACGAACGCGCATCTCAGAACAGAGCAAGGCGAGCATTTGTGCTTATAAAACTTAAACTTTTTAATTTATTTTTTAAATGACCGATCGTTTTGCTAGATACGACCCTTATTCATTGTCTGGTGTCGTTTAAAGCCCTTTGAAGCTGCACTGAAAATCTTATTTGGACCTTGAACCATTTGGTTCCCAATGAAGTGCATTATATGGAGAAAATCCTGGAATGTTTTCATCAAAAACCTTAATTTCTTTTCGACTGAAGAAAGAAAGACATGGACATCTTGGATGACATGGGGGTGAGGAAATCATCAGCAAAAGTGTATTTAAAAGTGAACTACTCCTTTAATGTCATAATTATGATTTACCATACAAAGCATTATTTTTTGTTGGAAATGGGCTTCCATAATGTGGTCCATAAGACTTAGGAGATCAGGAACAAGAGTGAATAATTTAATTTGTTCTGGTGATCACTATCAGAACGAACTAGCCTAGCATATGTGCGTACATGTTACCTCTCTCGTCTGGTCTGGAGAATGCAGGAGCGTTCTCTTCTCATTTGCTGGAGTTTTTCTCTTACTAAAGTTTTCTGTTGTAGCTCATCCTCCTAGAACATTCAATCAACATTTACATCATGTCCACACAGTGGTGTGTGAAAGAATGCACATGAATTATTTGTGTGTACCTGTCGTAGTGTGTCAGTCAGATGCCTGAGTGTGTCTTCCTGCGTCAGGCCCAACAGATCTTCATCTGCCTTCCGACTCTGGACGATGGCCAGTCGCTCTTGAACCTCAACAGATCAAAACAATTTACCTGCATTGCAATAGTCAACTATAAACTTTTTCGCTCTTTAATGTCAACATGAAATCAAAAGTGACCCTGTTTACCTATTTAAATTTACATTCCTAGTCTTACTGTGCGGATTTGGTAGTGAATATCCGGTTTCACCCAAAAACGTCATATTTGAAAGTAAAATGGGTTATGAATTCAATAAAGGTCATTAAAAAAGCATAGGATATGGGCTTTTTTAACAAAATATTCTGCAAATCATTAAATTAAGCCAAATTTCTGCCACATAATGAAAAATGTATTCTTTGGTCAATCCTAATTATGACATAAAGGCCCTGTTTTACAGACAGACAGGGCTTAGATTAATCCAGGATTAGGCCTTAGTTCAATTAGGACATTTAAGTAGCTTTTATAAACGTGCCTTAGAAAAAGAAGAAAACATTAGTGGTGTGCATCTTGAGACTAAACAATGGCAGAGACATAGTTTAAGATATGACAGAACTTTCAGTTAAAACAACTCAAAAATGCATTTTAGGGACTAGGTTTAAACCCTGTCTGTGAAACGGGAAAAAGTCTAAATTAGGAGAAATTATGAAATATCATAATTATGAGATAAGAAGTCAAAATTATGGCATAATCATTATGATCAGTCAAAAATATGAGATAAATAAGTCAAAATTCTAATAAAAAGTCATAATTATGACAAAATAATTTTTGTCAAAAGAAAATTTAAACCTCATTATGACTTCATAACTTTGACTTTATCTCATAACTGTCTAGTAGTATCTCATAATTCTGTGTTTTATTATCTCATAATTCTGGCTTTTCTGTCTCATAATTCTGTTATGTCATAATTTCATCACTTTTATGTATTATGACTATTTTTCTCATCATTTTTACATCTTTTTCATCTCATACACTTTTTTTCATCTCATATTTGTGATCTGTTTCTCATGTAAACAAATAAGATGTAAATCAGAAATAAGCTTCCATAAATATTGTGAAGCATTCCAATATTATTATGCAGATGGCACAGATGAGTTTGCTCACTCTGAGTAGTTGTCTGTCTCTGTCCCGTTGCCAGCGTCGCTCTGCTTTCCTCTGGATGTCCACAAGGCAGCGCATGGTGGCGTCCCGCTGTAATTGCTGCTCCTCACCCGCTCTCTCACAGATCTCCTGGTTCCTCTGCTCCATCTCATGGGTCTCCAATGTTTGCGTGGGTTCAGCGTCTGAGAGATGGATACTTTCTGGTGGCTCAATGTTTTGCAGCAGCTGTGTAGGTGTTGAGTCGGGCTGATGGGTGTCCCCGAGAGATTTCCGTGTGAACTCTCCATCTCTTATATCCTCCTGTTGCTGCCCAGCCTGGAAAAAAACATGTATAATTATTGTGAAATAAAGATTCCTTGTGATTTCAGATTTCAAAGACAAAGATATTCAGAGAAAAACACTGGATATTGACTGTAGCCTATTTATTATGTTTGTTTTGTTTCAGTTACAGCTTTAATTCTTGGGTTTGAGAAACACACTTTAAAATTGAAAAGTAGTATTGTTGTTAGTATTATTATTTTCAACATGCTTTAACCCCTTAACGCCTGAATTTATATAGCTGTGTATAAAAAAATGTTTTATGTGTGTTTTTGCCTTTAATTAGATGGTAAATAATGTTGAGATTATCAATTTCACTTTTGCACAACAAATAAATCGAAATTTTGGTATGTTGCAAATCTGCAACAGCGGGCATAATGGTCAATTTGGGATGTTGCAAATCTGCAACAACGGGCATAATGGTCAATTTGGGATGTTGCAAATCTGCAACAGCGGGCATATGGTCAATTTGGGATGTTGCAAATCTGCAACAGCGGGCATAATGGTCAATTTGGTATGTTGCAAATGTTTCTGACCGGAGTAATCCTCGTGCGTAAACAGGAAATAAGTCCGTCACTTTGCGGTCCCACTAGAAACAAGTGCTTGTCGAAGGTCTTAGGTCCGTAGCGAATATGCACTACTAACCGGCATTGGGGGAATGCAGACGTTATCTCAGCTGGTTGACTGAGTCAAAGGGTTTGTAGCATATTTGTGACAGTGGGCGTTAAGGGGTTAACTTTTATGTTAAGTTTAAGTTTTAAGAACCCCTGGGGAGACCTTCAGGGGGTTTCTGAGATTATGTAAAAAATACTAAACTGGGAACACTTTACAATACGGTTCAGTAGTTAACTAACATGAACTAACAATTAGCAAAACATTGGTTGCAGTATTTATTAATATTTGTTAATATTTGTTAATAAAAATCCAGCTGTTCATTGTTTGTTCATGTTAGTTCACAGTGCATTAACTTACAGTATGTTAACAAATGCAACCTTTGATTTTAACAATGTATTAGTAAATGCTGAAATTAATATTAACTAAGATGCTGTAGAAGTATTGTTCACTCTTAGTTCATGCTAACTAAGGTATTTAACTAAGCCTTATTGTAAAGTTTTACCACTAAACTAACAAACTAAACCTAACTTAACTAACTAAAAAAAGACAAAATAAATACTTAAAAATGTTTCATTAAAATGTTAATAATAAAATACTACCTGAGTAACCTGCAAAAAATGTGAAAATGTTGTAATATTCATATCTTTTGAAAATGTTGTGCATTATTACAATCACAAGTAGACATTTTATATCACAGGTTTTCATCTAACAAACAAACAAACAAATAAAAAAGGCTGAAAACCCAGATCTGTTTCTAATTTTACATATCATAAAAAGCAATAGAGTTAAGGTTCAAAGTAATTGGAAGTGACTCTTACTGGGATGAAGCCTGAATGGTCTTGTTGGATCAGTGTCTGTGTCTCTCCTTTCTCACTATCTGAATGCGTTTCTTCATACTGTGCACTTAGCTGCAGTGAGACAGAGCTTATGTTCTCCTGGTGTGTGTAGATGTTCACATCATGTGGATTTGTGTCAGGGACTTGTGTGTTATTATCTCTATCCTCCTGCACTGTAATGGAGACGGCCTCTTCTTTCTGTTGAAGAGTCACTTCCTGTAGAAATCAAACCTTTCTATGTATAAATGAACAGTTTGAAGTGATTTAACACAAAAGAGTGCATGTGTGTTTTGCATGTGTACCTGAATGTGATTGTCTCCGTGGGTTGGTTTGCTCCAGGCCAATGTGATCAGAGAGTTTTGTTTCTCCACTGAAATCTGCTCATGGTCTCCTTTGCTCTTAATGTCTCCTTCTTCTCTTTTTCCGTCTCCGTCCCTCGTCTCCATCATGCTCACTTCATTTCTTGGGTCTTTGACACACACAATCTCTAAATATGGAGTATCTTCTGGATCTAAAACCATGCCACATCCTTCAAACACAGAAATACAGAATAAATGCTTTGCTTAACAAGTTAAAGCAATAATGTATATACTACCATCAAAAGGGGGTCAGTAAGAATTTCTTTTAAGGAAATAATTTTATTCAACAATTTGTCATTTACCAGTGCAGAGTTCTTGTTTTTCGCCATCTGACAGCTCTTCATGCTCCTGTTCAGACCCCTCTCTCTCCTAACAGAGATAGGAAACTGTTACTCACCTTGTATTCCCTTCAATTGAATATCTAGTTCATCTCTTCAAGGTTTCTTCAAGTACTTTGTAAGTATCAAGAACCACTTCTCAAAGTAAAGGGTTCTTGAGTTGTACTGGTTTTCTGGATATTAAAAAAAGTTCTTAAAAATAAAGGTATCTACGGAGGCGTATTGCATTCACTTGAAGAAAAAAAATCTACTCTGTTTTTCTGAATTAACAAGTTAATTTTTCATGAGAAAAAAATTGCTCTGTTTTTCTGAATTAATGAGTTAATTTTTCATGAGAAAAAAAGTTTTTGCTCCGTTTTTCTGAATTAACGAGTTCATTTTTCATGGAATTTTTTTTTGCTGTGTTTTTCTGAATTAATGATTTTTTTTTATGAGAAAAAAAAATATTTTGCTCTGTTTTTCTGAATTAACGAGTTAATTTTTCATGGAATTTTTTTTTTGCTCTGTTTTTCTGAATTAACTCATTAATTCAGAAAAACAGAGCAAAAAAATGTTCTCATGAAAAATTAACTCATTAATGAATGCACTTGTCATTACGATTTCAGCATTCACTGTGTTGGTGCCTCTGCTGGCGTCTGCTGGCACATGTGACTGAAAAACTTCATGCAGGTTGTGGAAACTGGGTCCATGCAGTTCACTCTCATATTTGTGAAGCAAAGTCCAAAGAGCCTCATGGTCCTAGAAAGGAAAGAGACTGGATCAAACAAGCTATTAAAAAGTTAGAGACGTTAAAAATTGTGGTTTAAATCTCATTTATCACACTGCAAATTGTCCATTTGAGTGAACTGGATGCATAGGATTTGCACATTTTAGCAAATATTTCACAGACTGTGCTAAGTAATACTGCAGAAATAATGATAGTATGCAATTGAGAACATAGCATGAGAGTGAGTGCATGTGAGATTCACCAAATCTGGCAGAGAGTATAAAACAGTCCAGGCCTCATCTTCATGCGCTTGTGTCAGCTTAGTCAGCAAATGAATGGCACATTCCACCCATGAGACATCTATCCGAGAACACCCTGGGGCGAAGGGTCCAGTGCTTCCTGAACCATGTGCTTCCTGTAGAGAAGCTTTAATCTGCTGCAGGCTCAACACACAACTCAGATCCACTGCGTTTCCATCTTAAAGACACAAAAATACACACTTTTAATGAAAACCAGAGAAGGGATATTTTACTGCTGATGTTCTTCTAAAGTCATTTTGGCTAGTTCACCCCAAAATTAAATGCAAAACGATTTGGAACAAAACGAGAGTGAGTAAATAAAGACAAAATAATAATTTTGGGGGGAACTGTCCCTTTAATAGTGATATTTGTGTTTTTATATGTAGGTGATTAACTGTTGTTTTCCTGAATGTTTCGGAGCCCCAGGAGGTCGCTCAGGGAAACCCTGTGCAAGATCTCCAACAATTGTTTTCTTTCCTGCTCCTGACACAAAACCAAAAACTGCAGCACAGCCTGATGGGTAAGAAAATAAACAACTTACAATAAAACTGCACATAACACGAGCATATAAGAGAAATACTGCTGTCTTCAAGTCATGTTGGAATGAATATATTTTTGAGATAATCATACATGAATGTATGTATTTAGCAATAATACTGGTGATAAAGCTGATACCAAATGAGGAGACCAAATTATTTTCCCATGTTTTTCCTAAAATTTCCATCATTTTCTGTGGGAGCACAATACTGACAAAATGTCGGTCAAAAGTTTGGGGTCAGTGTTTTTTTTTTTTTTTTTTTTTTTGGGAAAGAGCAGTAAAGCCATTTATAATGTTACAAAAGATTTCAATTAAAAAAATGCTGTTCTTTTGAAAGAATCCTGAAGGAAAAATATATGAAGGTTTCTACAAATAAATATTCACAATAGTAAGAAATGTTTCTTGAGCAGCAAATCAGCATATTAGAATGATTTATGAAAGATCATGTAACGCTGAAGACTGAAAATTCATCTTTATTTGTATCATTTTAAATTGTATTAATAATATTCACAATAGTACTGTTTTACTGTATTTTTGACCAAATAAATGCAGCCTTGCATACAAGACTTTTAAAAAAATTGTACTTATTAAAAATTGTACTCCAAAAATTGACAGTGATTAAATAACAACTGCACATTTAATGCAAATGAAGATAAAACATTTTATTTATATTTTTAAAAAGTCTGGCTTTGTCAGTAAGTGAACAAGAAAAATTGCCCAACAAGTTGATTTTATTCCAATTTAAACATATAACACCACGTAACTTCCAAATTCCTAAACAGGAATTTGTATTTGAAGGCAGCAAATAACACAGCACACAGTACCTGCTGTGCGCAATTTACATTTGTCCAGCCCGGCTGTTTTTTAACGGTGGGATCCACATTTTCCTGAATCCAGATTCTAGACAGTTCCTGACTGACTGAGCCTCTCATATAAGGCCTAGAACACAGATGTGGTTTTTATTCAAGCTTGCACACTTTGGAGTGAAAATTGGTGTATGAGTCGACATACAGTCAGTGTTTAAACCCCATATTTAACACGCTCACCATCTGTCCCAGTGTTGTCTGGCGACCAGCAGTGCTGTGTAGGACTGTTCTTCTCTCTCAGCTTTCCGCACAACGACACACATACTGAGATACATTACACGCAGAGCTTCCTGTCCCACTCTGCAGGACCAATAAATCACATCACAATATTGTGCAACCATTAGCATAGATATTACCATTAGATTGATATTGACATTAAAAAGTCATGCTTAACTATGGCAGTATGTGAATGTCAACATTTCTAGTTGTGCATGCTCAAATTTCTTATGTCATCGTGTTTGTGTTGCATTCTCAGGGTAGCCAGTAGAGGCACTATAGTGGGCAAAAACATTAAGCCTTCTTCTATGGTGTATTAGATTCAACAACTTCAACGGAGAAAAAAGAAGTCAATTAGAAGCACTCACTTCCTGATGGCTGAGCGCATTGCACAGGCTCAAACTGAGCTTGACGACGTAGATGTGACGTGAGCAACCTGTCTGACAGTTGTAAGTCTTCTAGTAGCTGCAAGAGGAATCTGAATCATTCCCTTCTGAATCTTGACGGTGAGCATAAGTAAGAGCTGTCCATGACCAAGCAGCAGGAGCAACTTTATGACTCTCTATGGGCTTCTAATTTGACTTTATGCCTCCACATCCCCCCGATTGCCTGTGAGCTTCACCTCCTGTCTATACGGTAATTTCTCCACTGTGCGACAGAGAGTCGCATAGTTATGACACAATCGTTAGCCCATTTTTACAAAAACTGCTTCTACGAGGCCATAACGTAAGATACAAAATAATGGAGCCTTTTATACATTGTCGTGTTTCTTTAGAAATAAATGATGGGCAAATGGAGTCTTTGGACGCCTCAGATGTAAAGTTATTCGCTGTCAAAGTGACGCCAAAATGAATGGGAGTCAATGGAAATGCTAACAGCAGGTGAAGTTCTGCTACAATGGCGGCCCCAAGGGAAGCTTCCGTTTCCGGCTGGTGGATTACACCAGTTAACCAATCACATACATCTATTAGATTTCATCAACCAATGAACACAATTGAATGACCTGTTCATGAGAGCGCTGATTGCTTCCTTCTCATCTTGATAATGTGACTCCAGCTCCAACAGGAAGATGACAGCCGACCAAGCCTGTTCCCTCGGTTTGGATGACCAAGCCTCATCTCTAGGTTTACCGCTCTCAGGACAGCCTCGCAACACCACAGAATCACAGCTTCTACCATATTCATTGAATAGAATTATTTTGTGACACTTCAATTAAAGCCTTTAATGCATTATAAAAGTATTGTAATGCATTAATTATGCCTTATGCACCTTATGATGCACTGCATCATATCATGATTAATTGTAACCACACTTAGAATTCATTATAATTCTTATCTATTAAAGGAGTAGTTGACTTTTAAAAAACCTTTTGCTGATAATTTACTCACCCCCATGTCATCCAAGATGTCCACGTCCTTCTTTCTTCAGTCGAAAAGAAATTAAGGTTTTTGATGAAAACATTCCAGGATTTTCTTCATATAATGCACTTCATTGGGAACCAAACTGTTCAAGGTCCAAATGAGAGTTTCAGTGCAGCTTCAAAGGGCTTTAAACGACACCAGACGATGAATAAGGGTCTTATCCAGGACCCTTCGAGTCATGACTCGAAAAAAGATTTGTTCATTTTGATGAACGAGTTCGAACAGGAGAGTCACGAACACGCATCTCAGAACAGAGCAAGGCGACCATTTGTGCTTATAAAACTTAAACTTTTGTATTTATTTTTGAAATGACCGATCGTTTCGCTAGATAAGACCCTTATTCATCGTCTGGTGTCGTTTAAAGCCCTTTGAAGCTGCACTGAAACTCTCAATTGGACCTTGAACCGTTTGGTTCCCATTGAAGTCCATTATATGGAGAAAATTACAGTAATGTTTTCATCAAAAACCTTAATTTCTTTTCAACTGAAGAAAGAAAGACATGGACATCTTGGATGACATGGGGGTGAGGAAATTATCAGCAAAAGTTTTTTTTCAAAGTGAACTACTCCTTTAATTGCAAATGTAATAAAGAATAGGTGCACTGGAACAATCCTTCCTAAAACGCATTAAACTTTAGTTTACAAAGACATGACATTCACAGAGTGGTCTGGGGTGTTCACTGATATGCTCACACAAATCGCTGCAAAAGATGCTTTCCAACAGGTTTTATCGTAGTTTTTATCCCAAGTCAAGTCAATGGAGTTGTACAAAACTATACGATAAAACCTGTTGGAAAGCATCTTTTGCAGCGATTTTTGTGTGAGCATATCAGTGCTATTTCATCAGAAACAATCTTAAAACAAGGCTTTAGTTGTAAAATACCGAACTTGTCCTTTAAATGGCAAATATATAATGGAAGAAATTAACTTACAGACTCACAAATAGCTAGCATTACCTGTAGCACCGGAGGGCCCCGGGCAGCCCACACATTTGGAGAAGGTCTCTGCGTCTGAAAGCTTGCTCTACAAACGCTCTCAGTTCACACACGCAATCTGTCTGATCTGATGCTGACATCGAGTCCCACCAAACAACACCTTTAATTATGTGCAAAAAAACAAATACTCTTTAACTATTCTTTGAAAGGGAGAGTTTGAGTACACTGAATTTGATCTCGTACCATACTCATCCTGTAACATCTCTCTGTACAGGTGCTCTTTGATGATGTCATATTTGTAGGACAGGAGTTCGAGGATGTCAGTACTACTGGGAGAGGTCCTGCCCAGTCGCATGCTCCCAGCGTTCCTTTGAGAAAGAGATGGTAGGACACTCCAAACACCATCAAGAACAAGTCTGGATCAGAAAGCAGGAGGAATTTGTGGTAAATTTGTGAGAGTATAAGCAAATTAATTAAAGAGTGTGTGTTTAAAGTGACCTGGTGTAAAGTCTCTTGGCCCTATTTTGAAGACACAATATACTAAACTGCTCTGGATCTTGCTCCTAGAAGAAAACAATACAAAATATTACAAACAAAGTATAATGTACACATATGTATCAGACACGATTTTCAAATTAGTCAATGATCATGATTCTAGCTAAAATAGTGCACACTAAAATAGTCACATTCATTTTTAATGTGAATTTGTATGAACTAGTTTTTTACCAGTTGTTTAGAGATGCGGTTGATTGTTGAGGACTGTGTGTTTTGTTCGAGAGTACGACCGATTCTACCAGCCTTCAACATCTGGAGCTCCCAGTACAGCTACAGAAATCATAAGTAGAATATGTCTTTTAATTCACAAAAATTAATTCACATATATGACGCTTCAATTTAATAACTTCACAATTGAATACATGATTTTCAAATTCAGGAACCCAAAAGTCCCCAAAACAAAGCCAAATATCCAAGATAAAAAAAAAAATCTATAGAAAATGAATAATGTCCTGGCAGAATTTTTTATGGACATTTCCTACAACCCTAAAACACAATACGTAAAAATACCTGAGAAGAATCAATACAGAAAATGTCTTAAAGTTAACATGGTACATTCCGCTGTATTTTTGCTGGCTTTTCTTAGAGCATTAAAGGGATAGTTCACCCAAAAATAAAAATTCTGCCATTAATTACATATGGGAATAAAAGCCTAAATTAAATCCATAAGGTAAATGAGTCTCTTCAGAAAATTTGGACTAAACTGGTCAACTAACATGGATTAGTTTTACGATCTTTTTACTGTACGAACTTTCTGAAGCGTCAAAGTGGTAGCTGCACAGACTGTCAACGGAGGGACAGAAAGTTCTCAGATTTCATCAAAAGATCTTCGTTTGTGTTCCAAAGGTGAATGAAAGCCTTGGGGGTTTGGAATGACATCAGCATGAATTACACATCAGGAGTTAATGACACAATTTTCATTTTCGGCTGAAATTTAACCTCTAATATTGAGTATATATATACTGTATATATATATATATATATATATATATATATATATATATATATATAGGAAAATAAGTATTTGAACACCCTTCTATTTTGCAAGTTCTCCCATTTAGAAATCTTGGAGGGGTCTGAAATTGTTATCGTAGGTGCATGCCTGAGACATAATCTAAAAAAAAATAATAATAATAAAAAAATCCAGAAATCACAATATATGATTTTTTTTAAACTATTTATTTGTATGATACAGCTTCAAATAAGTATTTGAACACCTGTCTATCAGCTAGAATTCTGACCCTCAAAGACCTGTTATATGGTGCGTTCTATTATACCCAACGAACCGACTCGGACCTCGGATTTGACGTCACGTCCACACTTCAAGCGTTCTATTATGTTTTACGTGTCCGAGTCGGAGAAAAAAATGGACGCCACCCGGAAAGCTGTTATAATGGTAGCACTGGCCGAGTAACAGGCACTAACATTAAAAAAATATATTATGACTACACCTTATCAAAACGCAGCCATTTGAACTTGAAAATGTTCACTTTATTTAATGTTTTTCATGTTAATTTTCTGTTAGCAACGCTAGCCTAGCAACGTTAGTAATTGGACTCACAACAACCGATTCCCATACCTACAGGGGACGCAGTAATACGAGTGATTATAACACCAAAGCGGTTCAAAAACAATGAAAACAATTCATTCTTACAAGTCACAGGGCGCAGCCATCTTGAATTCCAAAACGGAATTCTTGCTCGTTGTCCTCACGGTTGTCCGACGTCTGAGAGGAGAAATCCGAAGAAAGGGGGCGTGTTGCTAGGCAATGTCTGTCGTCCGATTCGGCTCTCCGAGACGGATGAATAATAGAACGCACCATAAGTCTGCCTTTAAAATGTCCACCTCCACTCCATTTATTATCCTAAAACCACCTGCTTGAGGTTGTTAGCTGCATAAAAACACATGTCCATCCCATACAATCAGTAAGAATCCAACTACTTACATGGCCAAGACCAAAGAGCTGTCCAAAGACACTAGAGACAAAATTGTACACCTCCACAAGGCTGGAAAGGGCTACGGGAAATTGGTGAAAAAAGGTCCACTATTGGAGGAATCATTAGAAAATGGAGGAAGCTAAACATGAATCAATCTCCCTCGGACTGGGGCTCCATGCAAGATCTTACCTCGTGGGGTTTCAATGATTCTAAACCCCCGTCCACACTACTGCGTTTTCGTTTAAAAACGGAGAATTAAAACGAATACTATCTCCATCCAGACCAGAGTTTATCTGCTTATTAGAATTGATCTACGTCCACATTAAAACGACTGAATGTCATGTCATGGACCATGACCGACTGATGACACCCAATCATATAGCCGAGCGTGAGCCTCTGCGTCAGCGTTTCTAAACTCCTCCGTTTTGTCCCGTCCTCACTAAAACGCCCTCTGGAAATTCAAAACGCAAAACGGAGCTGCAGCGTTTCTAAACTTCTCCGTTTTAGGTCTTCGATTTTTCCGTTAGTCTGGACGGGAGGTGCAAACATAGCAAAAGGTCTCTGTTTTAAAACGAAAACGCAGTAGTGTGGACGGGGCCTAAGAAAGGTGAGAAATCAGCCCAGAACTACACGGGAGGAGCTGGTCAATGACCTGAAAAGAGCTGGGACCACCGTTTCCAAGGTTACTGTTGGTAAAACACTAAGACGTCATGATTTGAAATCATTCATGGCATGGAAGGTTCCCCTGCTTAAACCAGCACATCAAGGCCCGTCTTAAGTTTGCCAATAACCATTTAGATGATCCAGAGGAGTCAAGGGAGAAAGTCATGTGGTCAGATAAGACCAAAATAGAAGTTTTTGGTCATAATTCCACTAAGCATGTTTGGAGCAAGAAGAGTACCATGAGTACCATCCCATGAACACTATCCGTACTGTTAAGCATGGGGGTGGTAGCATCATGCTTTGGGGGTGTTTTTCTGCACCTGACTGATCTAGAGAAGTTCTGTGAGGAGGAGTGGGCCAAAATCCCTCCTGCAGTGTGTGCAAACCTGGTGAAAAACTATAGGAAACGTTTGACCTCTGTAATTGCAAACAAAGGCTACTGTACCAAATATTAACATTGATTTTCTCAGGTGTTCAAATACTTATTTACCGCTGTATCATACAAATAGTTAAAAAATCATACATTGTGATTTCTGGATTTTTCCACTGTCTCTCACAGTGGACATACACCGTCCTACTATGACAATTTCAGACCCCTCCATGATTTCTAAGTGGGAGAACTTGCAAAATAGGGTGTTTAAATTCTTATTTTCCTCACTGTATATATATATATATATATATACAGTATATATATATTAGAGGTGCATTATTCTGGATAAATTGAGAATCACAATGGTTTTGTGAAAGGTTTAATAGACAAAGGCAAATCATTATCATTTAAGAATAAGATTTCTGAATACTAATTAATCGTGCAGCTCTAATATATATATATATATATATATATATATATATGCAAGTATATATATATATATATATGCAAGTATATATATATATATATATATATATATATATATATAGATTATATATATATAATCTTGCTTATAATGTATGTAATATGTATAATATTACTTTAGAAATAAGAAAATAAAGTAAAGCTGAGTATTTTAGAGAAATTTAGAATTAATTAAATTTATAAAATACCTTTTCTCTGTTCTCCCGCTGTTTCTCCATCACAAGGAGAACGTGCAGAACTCTTCTGGCTGAACATGACAACCCTCCACTCTGACCTCTGACCTGAACACATCAAACTCTGATATCACATTAAACATTTCTTATTTCTTTCTCTTTCTACTTCTCTTTTCTGTCTCTTCTCATTCATGTGATTCTGAGCCGAATGACTGTGTTCCGAATGTTCACCTGTGAAATGGCTGTCTTTGTCTCCTCCAGGCTGGCGGTAATGAGAAAGACGCTCTTATAGAGAGAACAGATGACGTCCATGCCGACCTCATCCTCTGCATCTACACCAATGGTCTCACAAACCAAATGCAAGCACTCTTCCATCCTAAAAAAGACAACGCGTTTTATAAGCTTAATTTCATCACCACAAATGTCTTTGAACTAAATAAATATACACAATTGAAGCATAATCAACATAATGAAATGTGTTCTTGCTGTACATCTTAATGCAAATATAAAATACAAACATAACAGGTACCTTATATAATTCCAACTTGAAAAGAGAAAGTGTCGCACTTGTTCGATGAGTGAGTTTATCCTCATGAATGATGCATGATTACAACAAAGCCACGTCTGTTGCTGAGGAAACCTTTAAGATCAGATTACAGAGGCTGTAGATTACAGTAGCGCTGACCGCACTCTTCCTCAGACAAATCATGACACCCAATCAGCTACAATACATAAAAACCTGGCCAAATCAAATCCTACTGTAAATCTCATATTAGATAGCTCTTATTTTATTTTTGGTTACATTGAAACATTTAGGATTTACTTTAAGTTAAAATAACATTTATGTTTTATATCAAAGTTGAAGAAATTTTGTTTTGATGAAAATTATTAAGACAACCAACCAAAAATAGTAAGACCACAATACATTGGTTGAGAAAATATCCCATTTGTTAATTTTTATTAAAATGATCTAATCTTTTGTATTCTAGAGTAAATCTAAATTAAATAGTATTAATCAAAATTGGCAAGCTATTTATGTATAAATATAAAGAAAAAAAAATGTAATTTTCACTTCAATGTAATTTTTAAATGAGCAATTAAAGCGAGCACAGGCTGGATAAAGGTGATATTTGGTGTAATAAAGCAACACAGTAAATATGAGAATACATTAAATATGACGTCATCTACAAATACTGATGAATGTCAATGCACCTGATAACATACATACAGAACTCAAAATAACTCTGTGAAGCCACTATATCAGATTAGCTCTTTTTGTGTTTCTATTTTTCGCCATATCTGTGACTGTCAGTGTTGTAAATAAAATGATCAAGTGTAATAACATATTGCTTATGAAGCTCTGTATTTAAAGAGAGTGATAAAATATAGTCACAACACCAGTGCAACAGCAGAAATGTCCCATCAAAAACAGTGCAACAAATCAAAACAAAATCTATGCGGATGTATCTTTCCATATTGTTCAAATCATTTCAAGAAAAAATTCCATAATATTTTATCTTGATGTTATGGCAAGCAACCATGGTAAAAAAGAAAAAGAAACCTTAGGATGATTCAAAAAAGCTTTTACCTCTTTGCATCTGAGGTGAAAGAAAGAGGAAAACTTTGTCCATGTTTGCTCAAAATGTTATCCCATCACTGGATGTGTAACTGATAATGTGTAATTTAGCTACATTAAACACAGGTCAACACTGTTAGAAACACTTACAGACAGTAGCACCAATCAAAAACCAACCAACAAACAAACAAACAAGCCAAATACAGTATACAGTAGAGGACTGTTAATGTGGATTGAACTATAAAGTAAAAAATGTAAATCTGCTTAAAGCTCAAGCATTTTAAAGTCAATACAAAACTCCATTCGCAACTCATTATACCTGTAATCTGATGAATATCTGAATGAAACATGTAGGGTGGTACTTTTTATTCATCAGGAAATAACAGAATTGCAAAAAGTGAAGGCAGATGTCGGAAGGACAAGGGTTGATAAGTAAGAGGGATTTGTGTTGTCAGCTGAAAACTAGTACGTTTTTTACATTTGTATAATGATTATAAACATTTTTATATGGAATAATGTGAACCAATTTTAAGGCCAATTCACACTCATACGTCATTTCTTAGATATTCCCATTTGACATCGCGACAAACCACAAATGAACAAGTTCATTCGTCAAAAACAAGCGTTTGGTGTTGGTGGGTGTCTTTCGGTGCAGTGTGAATAGGCCTTTACAGAATAAGACCAGGAATGTGCATTATAAAGAAATAAAGCAAATTTTGATTTCATGTTGACTTCAAGAGCTTTCTTTTGTTCATTAGATCACATGGATGATTAGAACAAGATTCAGTGATATTTAGACCTTGTAGACAAACCGATTTGACTCCACAGTTTAAGGGTCTCAAAGTTTGCCATGGATGATTTTAGGGCATTTCTCAGGGGTTATGCAGTGGGCGTTGTGTTCAACCAGTCCAGCGGGACACTGGCATCCTGGCACACAGGGTTTAAAGCAGTGAGCCTCGATCACACCGAGTGGCACGTCTTTATTAAAACATGTCTTAGGACACGGTGGCCCACACTCATCAAACACATAACCACGGTCCAGCGGACAACCCACAGCTGTAGGGATGGAAAAGAAAAAGCATGGAATTATACTAAAACACAACAAATCAAGTCAAATGAATTTATATATCACTTTATACAACATAGATTGTTTACATGACGCAAGCAAATCTTTTTAATCCTGTTAACATGCAATTTTCTTTAGTCTGATTATTCTCTGAGAATTGCAGTTCCTCATCCGTCACTGTCAGTCACTACAAATGGGGTCTCACTTGGGAGCCCCAATCACCTCTGGCTTTTAGAAAAACAACCAATGGAATTGACAAGTGGAATTTGCATCCCAAACCACTCTCTCATACCCACAGGTATATAACATGGTGGCACGCATCCACGCAAGAGGGCGCATTCAGTGGATTTGGCCATTCTAAAAGAGCAGTGTAAAGTTAAAGATGCTAATTTTTTTATTCTACTAAAGCATGAAAATACCATAATATGTTTGCAGATATTTAGGAAATATGCTAAGTTCACATACTCATTTATCTGAGAGAAAAAAAAAAAGGTTACTATCGTAGCCCCGATTCTCTGAAACATCGAGTGTAAAGATCCACCTATGGGAAGGGCATCCGTACCTGACCTCTACAGAAGCATCCAATTGCACCAAGTCTGGCTAGACAGACAAAAGTGGGCAGCCAATGCCAGCTAAGGCCCCGCCCCCTACCTGAGGGCATATAGTAACACCCGCAAGTGCTGCTATTCTCCAGTAAGTATATTCGGTTCTCGTGCGTCAAGCAGGACAAAGCTGGTGGATTTCTCCACTCGATATTTCAGAGAACCAGGGTTACGATAGTAACCTATTGTTCTCTTTCATCATCTCGTGTTCGAGATTCACCAATGGGAGAGACATGGACAGCTCCCCGATTGCCCAATACACTCACAGTGAGGTTCTGAAAGGCAGTTCCTGACACATCCCATAATCATGAACCTGGAATCCGGACGCACACTCATAACTGCACTGCTGTGCACATGCAGGACATGAAACATATGAGTGACACAGACACATGATAATAACCCCAGCAACACAAATGTGCATATATACACCCAGAGGAGCTTGGTGACAGGAATGTGCATGGCCAGCCGGCCCATTCACTCCTTATGTGTTACTTCCAACGGGGTTGCAGGGAAGGGCTAAGAAGATCCCACCCCTAAAACTGAATGTGCTACCTGAGATACTGGTGACATCCAGCCGGTAGTAACGAGGAGAAGCCCAACTCCCAACTGGCAGCAGAGCACATGTCCTGCATTGACACTCCCCTAAACAAAGCCCAAGAGGCGGCTAAGCCCCTCGTGGAATGAGCTCTGATGTCCCATGGAGGCTGCACTCCCTTTGATTCATATGCCAAAGCTATAGAATTCACAAGCCAATTTGAGAGATGTTGCTTAGATATGGGATTCCCTCTATGAGGGGGCACCCATGAAATAAAGCTGGTCGATCCTACTGAAAGCACTGGTCCTGGTCATATATGTCTGTAAAGCACGAACGGGACAAAGAGCATTTAGCCTCTGATCCTCCAGGAAGGAAAAAGGAGGAGGGTGAAAAGCAAACAGCTCCAACACCTCCGAAGTGAACGCAGGGAAGCATTTAGGCATGAAGGCCAGATTACCTTATCTCCACTAAGAGAAAATTAAGTGCACTAGAAATGAACCAAGAGTGCATGTAGCTCACTGACACGTTTGGCTGATGCCAAAGCCAAGAGCAAAGCTGTCTTAAAGGACAACAGCTTAAGGGAAATACTTCCCAGAGGCTCAAAAAGGATATTGAGACAAAGGGCCAATCCCAATTCTACCCATTACCCCTTTCCTTTCCCCTAGCCCTACCCCTTCGCCTTCCCCTTGACCCTTCAAACAGAGTGGCAATGCGTAGGGGTGAAAATATTCCCCTAAGAAATGGGACACCACTACGCCTCCGTTAAACGTCATTATAAGTCGTCGCTAGCGCCTACGTCACAGGATATGCGCCGATGTTTATCACAACTTCCAAGATGCCGTCGACAGCTGCAGTTATCTCTGTCGCGTGGGTTACAGCTATTTTCTTGCATCTTGTGAAGTTCGCAGGAAACAACGGAGACGACGAAAATATGTTGCGGGACTATCGTTAGCAAACTACAGTAATTTTAGCGATTTTTTTACAAACGTTTCTGGGAAGAAACTGACCGTAAATATGAACACAATATTGAATGTAACATAAAGCAAATCATTATTTGTCGTTATAATACTTATTAAAGCCACAAATACTTAAATTTATGGGTCTCCTTTGTCGCTTGGGCAGCCAGGCTGGGTTAGCAGTGACACTTCTCATACCCCTTCGTTTGAAGTGTGCTCCCGAAAAATCTTCGTTTGAAGGGCTATCTGGCCCTTCACCCTAGCCCTCCCCCTCCAACCAAAAGAGAATTGGGACAGCCCTACCCCTTCACGTGGACGCGCAAAACGGAGGGGAAGGGGAAAGTGAAGGGGTAAGGGGTAGAATTGGGATTGGCCCAAAGCCTGCAGCACCAGGAACAGTTCTCCTGATGACTGGCAAAGAGCGAGGGACACCCTTCATAAATCTGCAGATTAGAGGATGCTTCCTGCTGTTGAGACCTCAAAACCCACATGACAGACCAAAATCGCAGCCAGGTAGACCTTCATTGTGGAAAAAGACCTCACTTTTTCCATGAGGTCTTGAAGGAAACACAAAATATCAGGAACTGAACACTGATAAGATGTGAGACCATGCCCATAGCACCACCCTTTGAACACTTGCCACTTACAGCCATTTAAGGGCCGTGTAGAAACGGCCCTGGCATTCTGTATAGTAGCAATCACACGTGCAAAAGCCCCAGTGCGCTTAGGTTCGTCCTCTCAGAGAGCCACCCTGTCTGGGTGTGGGTGATAAATTTCCTGTCATGGCTCGGCATATAACAGAGGGATTATCTCCGCCAGCCACGGTGCTTTGGGCCATCTGGGTGCTATCAGAATGAGAGACTGGCCCTGCTCTCTCACCCTGGTCAGTGTGGGAATTATCAAGCACAGAGGTGGAAAAGCATGCAGCAGCACTCTGGGCCATGGGTGGGCCAGTGCATCCTCCCTGAGGGGTGCGTCCACGTCCTTTAGCAAGAAGAACATAGACTATGGTAGTTTGTCTATGTGCGGGTGCAGACGCCAATCCCCATAGATTGGGTTTCCCATCGATAAAAGATGCCTGGAACATGAGTTGTGCGTAACAACAGGAACACCTGTCTGCTCCACACCAAAAGCTTGTAAGCTAGAGCACGCCGCCTGATGGTTGATATAAGCCACTGCTGTGGTATTGTTGCAGTGTATGAGAACATGATGTCCCTGCAGGTGAGGCAGAAAATGATTCAGAGCTTTCCATATGAAAGCTCTTCATATGGAAAGCTCTGAATGTTATGTCTCCCCTGCCACAACCCTGAACGGCCTGGGCCCTCATCTCGGCTGCTCAGCATAAACATGAGTGGATGCATACCTTCATCTTATATACCAGTATGTACGGGGGAGTGGTTCCGCATGCAAATTCCACATGACAATTCCACTAGCTGTTTTTTCTAAATTGGGCGATCCCAAGAGAGACCCCATTTGTCAGTTGACATATCATCTCCATTCAGGGAATGAGGGTTACATCAGTAACTAGGACACCATTTTACTGCCACTATGAACGTATTATTTTCATATTAAGATACGATTGTAGTTTTTAATCATTCTTTCAGAATCAGTTTACATTTTTAATGGAAATAAAATAAGTTTAAGGTTTTTTATATTTTATTAATTTTATATACCTAACTCACATACAGGAGGTGTTACTGGCCAAGTTCTTCCAACTTACTTGGATTTGTTTACTTGTTCGTCGTATTCAGACTCAATCTCAAACTTAATCTCAGACTTAATCTCAAAATTGCCTAAATCTCACTAGGAGGTTGCTTGTAAACATAGTAATTGTTTCAATGTTCATCAAATAAGAAAAAAATTATATTTAGCTATAAAGCAGCTATACAGAAGGCAATATCATTATTTAGCTCAGCGAACAGTTCGGTGTTGATTTAATTAGATTCAATTCAACGACAGTGTCAAAGTTACAAAGTTCATCAATTATGAAGCGGGATGATTGGCGCTCCCATTACATTTTAGTAATCAACATAAATTAGGTATCATTCGAAAGCTTAAAAACTCAAAATTCATCCTGTGAAAAACGTTTTGAAATCGGACATTGCATTACCAAATTGCAAATTGCATTGCAAACAGTACATTCAAACCTTTTAGTGGACTCCTTAAAAAAAGTATCAAACTTCTATAAAAGTACTCTATATGACTTTAAACTTCTTTAACTTTTTTTGTGCTTTCACTTCAGTTATAATCTGCAGAGTGTCTTCTATAAAAAGAGACCAGCCATAACATTCCCAAGCATTAATGAATTACAACCATTTAAAGGGATACTCCACTTTTTTTCGGAAATAAGCTCGTTTTATAAATACCGTTTTCGGTAAGTATTCAGCGGATTTTCTGATATTTAGAAGAATATCAGTAACCAGACAGTTTTTGGTCTCATTGACTTCCATAGTATATTTCTTTTTCCTACTATGGTAGTCAATGAGACCAGAAACTGTCTGGTTACTGATATTCCTCTAAATATCAGAAAATCGGCTTAATGGATTCAAAAATGGTAAAACTCAACTGTTTAACTCTAGGGGAGTTGTAAAATGAGCCAATATCCAAAAAAAAGTGGAGTATCCCTTTAAGTTTGTATAGTGCAATTTCACGTCTTTGCTAAAAAAGGGGGTGACATTTAACTGCATTAGTATATCTCACTCACCACAGAGTGTCGGCGACCTCCACTGCAGGATAACACCGGCTTCACGGCACTCGGACGCGTAAGCCTCCAACACGTCACACAAACACTCATCCATATTGGACCCGCAGGCGCACAGATCATACACACATGATGCAAAGAACATCTCGGGTGGCACCACTTTATGACAACGTTCAAACACGGGCAACTTCAGCACTGTGCACCGAGTATTTGCGGTCTTATGGGCAGAGTATCCAGCCTCCTTACACGGATTAATGTTTTTCACATCAGAACACTGAACATTTGAATTTACACTGCCCACCTGCAAGGAAAATAACATTTCACATTCATATTTGAAATATATTAAATAATTACAATACAAGATTGTGTGACTTGAATGCGTTCTTCAGACATGTTGAGCCTTGGTGTTAAAATGGGAAAACTAGGTTTGAAAATGACCATATCCCAATCCCCTTCCTGCATTCTCTACTGTCACATTTCTAGTTTTGCCGGTCAACTACAAACCCACATATCATTCAATACATACAGCATGAAGAAGATGTTTTAGTGTTTTAACCTTCCAGTTGTTTCCGAAAGCTGCTTCAGAATTGGCGATTTGTCCATTGCGAAGTTTCATGTCATCGTGAGGGTAGTTATTGAAGTTTCCACATAAACCGCACATGTGCTTCTTGTAGGTACCAGGAACGCTAACTTCCACATGAGACCGGCCATTCCATAACACCTTAAATCACAATCATCAAATAAACAAATAAAAAGTGCTATCAAATTATTTCAATTATTTCAAAATAATAAAAATAAATGTGGGCAATGCATAGGGATAATGCTACCTGGAAAGAAAAATAGGGATTTTAATGTACCTTCAGCCCAACATTGGTGTTTAGGAGGATGGTGTTGGTCTTGCGCTCCAGGTAAACATACGGCTCTTTAAGAAACGGCAGGGAGACGGGTTGATAATCAACCTGACGTATCAAAGAAAACAAGCGGATCTGTTAATATTATACACTGATAAAAGTGTATAAAGAAAAGCTGAAGGTAAATTGATAATTTAGCTCATGGTTTTCTTAAATTTGGGTTTTACAAAGAATGAAAACATGATAATTAACGAAATTATTAAAAAATAAAAACAATCAAAATAAAACACTTACAAAAAAAAATAAACCTGCATGTCATGTTTTTAAATTATTGAAATATTAAATTAAAATCTCTCGGGGTACTTCAAGTAAATATTTTACTTCAAAGCGAGTTTGGTTGACATAAAAGTTTGAGAATCCCTGAGTTAGCTAATTATATCAGCTAAAATCATGTCTGTATGTGTAAGAAAGAAGATGGAACTGCGACAATGGCATCGACTATTGAATATTCCATCATAAGTAAAAATATAAATATTTAAAAAACTATAAAAATACTATACAAAAACAAAAATAGTTTTACACTATAAAAAGAACATATAGGAAAAATAACATTTGTATGGTGTGTGGTGAAAAATCGCACCATAAAGGCCCGTTAGTGGATGCTAATATATTTATCGCTATAGTTATCATTCTTAGTGTGAACAGGCCTAAACGCATATTACCTTGACAATCCAGTCCTGAAACAGCTGCACCACAACATCTCCAATAAACACGGTCACTTCTTTAGTCCAAGACACTCCCCTACGTCCCCGGTCCTCATTAGACACATGAACACTGACACACACACATATAGTACACACACGTCTGTTTAGATTACTATTGTGTGAACTATCCCTCTAATGCACAGTATACACTGCTTTTCCAAAGTTGGGGTAGGTGTGTTTTTTTACGGTTTATATAAGGTCTCTTATGGTCACCAAGAGTGCATTTTTTTTTTTATAAAAAAAATACAGTAAAAACAGTTATATTGTGAAATATTATTACAATTTAAACAACTGCTTTCTGTTTTGTAATATATTTTCAAATGCAACTTATTTCTGTGATGGTAAAGCTGAATTTTCAGCATCATTACAGTCTTCAGAAATCATTCTAAGATTCTGATTTGCTTTAAAATTACCAATGTAAAAAAAAAAAAAAAGAACAGCTGTGCTGTTTAATATTTCTGTTGACCCTGTGATACTTTTGTAATGATTCTTTGATGGACAGAAAGTCCAAAACAAAAGCATTTGATCAATTTACTACATCCTTTCTGAATATATTACATTACAAAAAGAAAATCTTACTAGCCCTGAATTTTTGAACAGTAGTGTAGATGTGAGTGAGAGAATATTCTAAGCACCTGAAGTCACCGCCCTCACAGTCCTGAGCCAGAACATATGTGCACGTCCCCTGGAAGTTCACCATCTTTCCATCAAACGTTCGATAGTGAGGGTCTCCAAACACAATGCAGGTGGCGGGGTGGGGAATGCAGTGAGGACAACACACTCCAGGAACCAGGGCCGGACTTTCATCCTACAAACACAAATGCCACAAAAAACAGATTATACCTGAGAGGGGCCCACTATGTCCTTGTCCTTAATATAGTACACTGACTTATGAGTCTGCATGATTTTTCAAATTAAATTAAAGGCTTTTTAAGACCAGCACATGTGTATGGTAAACATCCTAAAATGACTGTAAGAACCATAAAATGACTATCAAAACAACTTTGCCGTACAAATTTTGATAAAACGGGCTTAAAGGGGACCCTTTTCACAAGATGTAATTAAAGTCTCTGGTCTCCCCAGAATGTGTCTGTGAAGTTTAATACCCCACAAATAATTTATTATAGCTTGTGAAGTTGAAAAGTTTGCACCTTTTTGCCATATTTGTGGGTTCCTTTAAAAGCGAAACCTTTACAGCTCATGCTTCAGATACTCCAGCAACAACAAAACTGGAGATTGTCACGCAGCCATAATCCAGAAATTGTCACTAACAGTGTTCAGCCTTGCATGTTCGAATTTAGGAAGAAGTTACAACTTTTAGAATGCAACTGGACGTTTATGAATGCTTAGTAAATACATTTGTGTACCATAGTTGTAATGGAGTGAACTCACCGACTAGCTTGTTCTTTCATGTTAATTTAAAAATCATTCAGAAACAACTTTTGTGCAAATCCAGCATTGAACTGACCCTCGTGTGAAGCAGTCCGACGTAAAATGATTTGCGCAAATATATGACACTTTAAAGACTTTCTTTGGAAGATTTCTATTCTATGGAGACTCTTATGTTTGTCGGTACAGAACATTGTTGGGATAGAATATTTGTAATATTTTTTTGGTGCAGACATTGTACAGTATATATCCAGCTGCTACAGCGAGGAAACGGAAATGGAGGACTTCTCCGGCTCTTTCTAGGGGCAGGGTCTATGCTAACATTGAAAAACTTCACCAGTCATGGGCGGGGCTTCTGGAAATGCTTATTTGTGATTTATGGATATTATGAAAAAAGGAGTGGGTTAATTTTACCATTATAGGCTGGTTGTTTACACACACTGTGGACACACAACTGTGTTTAATAACCTTTTTAAAGTGAATTTTGCATAATAGGTCCCCTTTAAAGTCTAAAATGTAAAGTTTATAATTTTATAAATCTTACTTTTAAGAAAAGGGGTGCATAAAATATGATTATATATAATATTCTAGAACCGTATTATTCTACATTTTGAATGCACATCTGTTTTTTCATTAGTTATCACAATAAGTCACATTGCAATTCCAGGTTTTTCCAGCCCCAAATTTTAAAAGTCCCGTTCTTCGTGATCCCATATTTCAAACTTAAGTTAGTGTGTAATGTTGTTGTTAGAGTATAAATAATATCTGTAAAATTATAAAGCTCAAAGTTCAATGCCAAGCGAGATATTTTATTTAACAGAAGTAGCCTACATCGAACGGCCCGTTTGGACTACATCCCTCTACTTCCTTCTTTTAAGATGTCAGTAGAACAGTTTTTTGGCTAACGTCCGCCCACAGGAATGCTCCCTCAACTCCCTCAATATAACTTACTGTGTTTACTCAGCTCTTACGGTGATTTTCTGAAGTAAAAATGACGCTTCATCTTTTAAACTCATTAGTATATGTTTGATCATCATTCGCACCTGGTCCGAAACAGCAGACTTGAAGGCTATTAATAAATAATGGATACATACAGGCAGATGACAAATACATTATAATAACCGTAATTAAACTACTAAACTATACCTGTTCCATCTCTATACAGCACTCTGATTTTTTAGGCATTATTGTTCGACTCGAAATGAACACCGTTACTGAGAGTTTCTGATATTATCATCATTCTATGAGACGAAATTGTCCTGAGAGACTGCGAGCTCATGAAGCTCCGCCCCCTGGGCCGGCAGCAGCAGCTCATTTACATTAAAAAAGGGCACACACTAAAACAGCGCGTTTTTCTGAGCCCCAAAAAATGACAATTTAAACATGCTGTAAAAAATGATCTGTTGGGTATTTTGAGCTGAAACTTCACATAAACATTCTGGGGACATCAGAGACTTATTTTACATCTTGTGAAAAGGGGCATAATACGGGACCTTTAAGACCTGTTGAAATGATAATTAAGTCCTTTCTTCACCCATTTAAGATATGTAAGACTTTTCATGACCTTAAAATTGATAAAAAACGAAAAGTATGACTTTTTAAGGACTCACAGGGACCAACATTTAAAAGCCTGTCGACAAGTTTCAAACTATGTGAAGTCCACACTAATATAACCTCAAAGGTGCATATCGTCATCTTACCGAGGCACACGTGAGCGTTGGGCATCTCTGGGTTTGGCAGTGCACGTCTCCGGACACACAGGTGCAGGTCGTACACTCGTCCACCTCCCAGTGGTCATTGGGGCTGTACATCTGTCCCTCGTACACACATTGTGCACCAGTGTCTATGGAGTGGACTACGGTTGTGATGCCTTTGCACTCTAGACAGCACTTCCCAGGGTTCTTCACTTTGACTGATCCATCCGGACAATCAAGAGGAGGACACTCCTGCAGATCACACTCGATGTGCCCTTGCTAACACACACACACACACACACACACACACACACACACACACACACACACACACACACACACACACACACACACACATGAGTTACTTTAAAATGTGCTTACTACTGCATTAAACAATCAATAAATGTCACTCTAGAACTTTTGGTAAAGATGCGATTCTGTTGGACATCAGACTTTGGTTCGTTTGCTTGATGTGAGATTTGTTTAGCCTAGCATGTTTTAGCCAATCATTCACATATTGCTTCTAATAAACTTGTTACAATTATATCTGATGAAATAGTACAATCATCACATGATGCTAATGCTAACTATGCTAATTCCCTGTTTCTAAATTGGGATGCCCATCCTGAGGTAACAATAGATTGCGTCCGCTTTAGTTTGGAATCAGCCTTTGCAATGATTTTAGTTGGCGTAGACAATTGTGAAGCCATATGAACATTAGACATGCTCATCTCTGACTGATAGCAGAATACTTTCTAAATTGTAACTTTCTAAAATCAAACATGCATGTGCTTTGAAACTATTTGTAGGCCTATTGTGAAAAGTGCTACAGAAATAAACTTGAATTGACATCATAACAACAAATGTTTTGTTTGTTTTTTTGCTTAAAATTGTGTCTGTGTTTCTCCTGCAATAGTTTTAGTTCCCTCACATTGCAGATGCAGGTGATACACTCATTCTCCTGGTCTGTCCATCTCTGTCCGCTTAGCACGTGGTTTTCGCCCTCTAATACACACTCTGAGACAAACATATATACAAGTGAGCACACATACACTGGAAGAAGCGACGTTGCATTATTTCTGATAGCGAGACTGTACCGTCACAGACGGGGCAGCAGGAATCAGGGTGTGTGCGCTGATAATCCGGAGGGCAGCTGAGAGGAGGGCAGTTTTGATGAATACACGTCCATGTCAAATCCTAAACACACACATAAACGTCGTCATTCCTTATCAATGCACATGGCTTTACAAAATAGCAGTGCGTTTAGATACCTTGCACTGACAGGTGAAACACGGATCATCAGTGGCTAAGACTTCATTACCAATCAGTGTAGCTGTGCAGTTGCTGAGGGGCTCTGAAACACAAATCACAAGAATTAAACTATCAAAGATTTGAAAAGACTTCTTCAAAGAGTCTCATATAAGTTATGTTAACCAATGTTATAGATCTTAGTCAGAATAAACACCATATTTTGATGTCATTAAAGTCTGTCATAAATACAGTTTGTTCAAAATGTTGCATTTTTGAAGCTGAGTCTTTATAATTTAGCTAAAAAATACTGAAATTATGACCTAAAAAATTAGAAACTGGTTTTAATTAGAAAATTTACATTACTTAAATCCCTTAAAATTAATTTTTGCTCATCTCAAATGAAATTTGGCATATAATACAAACTATTTTCAAAAGAATCTACAGCACATTATAGCAAAATAAACAGGGTTATTATCCCACAGCTTTAAGGAATACTTGATTCTTATATTGAATGTACAATATCCCACTCACAAACAAACAAATAAATGGACATATGAAGAGTTCAGATGCAAAAGCCTCTAAATGCCATTTGAAATTTTCTTCTTTAATGATGATTTTTTATCAAACTTGTATATTTAAGTTCAGTAATTTCACTTAAATAACAATTAATAGGTAATCTTCATTGCCATTTAAGTGAAATCACTGAACTTAAATATACAAGCTTGATAAAAATGATCATTCTAGAAGAGGCTTTTGCATCTGAACTCTTCATATGGACATGAAATACAAATTTGTATACTAATAATATTTATTAATATTTTTAATTATCTTTTTTTTCTTTAGTTCTAACTTTAAGTTACTCTAACTAAGGTTTAGTATTTTTTTAATGTGCTTTTGTCCTTTTTTAATTTAATTTTATATTTCTATTTAGCTTTTTATTTCAGTTTTAGTTTCAGGTATTTTATTACTGTAACTTACAGTTATTTATTTAAGTTAATTGGCAATTATTTCAGATTTATTTAAATTACTAAAAACTAACAGTTTTAGTTAACATGATAACAATACTGATAGAGATTTGACTTGTAATTATCTGGGCAAAACTTTACAATAAGGCTCAATTTGTTAACATTAAGTACTGTATCACTAACTAACAATAAAATACAATAAATGTTAAAGTATAATGAACAAACAACATTTATAAATATACTTTTGCTCTTTTTTTCTTTGTTTTTGTAAAGTGTTACCAATTAATTTAATATGTGAGAAGAAAGAGACAGAGTTATACGAGAAACACGAAACTAGCACAGCAATGTAGAAAAACTGTTCACAGCAGTGTTCATACTAACGTGCACAGACAGGGCAGCAGGAGTCAGAGCCGCTGTATAGGATATTGTGTTTAGGACAGTCCACCAGACTCGGGCACTGCTTCCTATAGCAGCTCAAGTGCTGTTCCCCATCTGACATCACCTACAACACATACACACACCGTAAAGCAAACAAACCAACATACAGTATGCGCACAAAATGTTGTGATGAGTCATACCTCACAGGTGCAGATCTCACAGTGGTCACCAGAAGGGTGGAAACTCTCTCCAGGGCCGTACACACGGCCTTCAAACACGCAGTCTGACAGAAGAAACACATTTAAAACATTAAACTTCCAAAACAACAATATGCATGCACAAAACTGTTTGTAGGGATTGTAGTTGTACCTGCACACACTGGGCAACATTCTCCTGGCACGCTGATCTGGTTTAGACAGGTGGAGAGACAGTGGACCTTCGAGCAGGTGGTCACTCCATCCACACACATACAGGACATGCAGGGACCACTGGATGGAAACCAGGTGCTGCCTTCAATGTGCTCGACACCGTCATAAAAACAGCCTGAAAGAGAGACAGCTCGGTTTAGTAGAGCTTATTTTAGAGTGATCTTATTTAAGGGATAGTTTATCCAAAAAAGAAAATTCTCTCCAAAGTAAATCCAAATCCATCTTCGGGAACACAAATGAAGACACTTTTAATGAAATCTGAGATATTTCTGTCCTTCCATTGAAAAGTCTATGAAATGAGGTTTGTTCTTTTCAAGCAAGTGTGGCTGAGCTTCTGTTTATCTGTTTATATTGTTTCTGTTTATCCGTTTAAAGCGATTTTGATTCTTCAGAAGACTTGGATTAAACCCCTCGATTCATATGGATTTATTTTACCATCTATTTATGAATGTTTTGAGTTTTGGGTGAATAGACTTTCAATGGAGGGACAGAAATCTCTCAGATTTAATTAAAACTATTTTCGTTTGAATTACACAGATGAACGAAAGTCTTATGGGTTTGGAACGACACTAGGGTGAGTAAATTTTCATTTTTGTGTGAACCAATGCTTTAAGTCTTATTTAATATCATATTCGATTTGAGTTGATGTTTAATAGTGTGTGTTTTTTAATATGTATAAATAACAAAACTAAATTTAATAAATAAATTGTATAAATAAAATAGTATAATAATATTTTTATGAATACATTTTATTTAATTAAATTGTAATTTTAAAACAAAATAAATAATAATAATAATTTATAAAGTACTCATTCAAAACATAAAAGGGTAATTTATTAATCAAAGGTATTGTATTCACAACCATAAGCACATTACATATGACCACCATGAGTTTAGCATATCTTAACAGAGGTCATTTGTATACAGAAGTTTTAAAGGTACAGCAGCAAAGGCAAATTGTTTTTGTTTAAGTCTAAGGGCCACAGAAAGGCTGGTAAAATATCATGAAAAACTAAACTGATCCAAAGAAATTTGACTAACACTATAAGTACATGTCAGGAAGAAAAAATTCTATGTCCTAATGTCCTAATTTATTTGTCAGTACCTCTGCAGCGGGGACAGCAGGAGCTGGGATCCGTGACCTGATGCATGCAGGTCAATTTAGCACAAGGAGGACCTACACACCTCATCTCACCATCCTGAAACACACATTTGTAAAGAATGAACCTTTCTGTCAGTCAAATCTCATGCTTGAGTCGGCAGGATGCTGAGGATGAGATGCTAACGGCTGAATTTGTGTGTTGTGTGTCTTACCACACAGGTGCAGTTCAAGCAGGGATCAGTGGGGAGGGTCAAGCTCTGTCCTTCTTCATACTCCTGACCTTGTTGAACACATACTGTGAGGCCAAAGAGATCACAGGTCAAACTCAGATCAGATACAGACACAACCATCACAAAAACAGACAAACATGATTTTCAGAGCCAAGTAAGTTGAATTGATCTCAATAGAGCTTGAAAGTTATTTTTTTTTTTAATGTACAGTTTACATAACAATATACTGTTTAAATACCATATTTATGTATTATGACATTTGTAAGGTACACATGACCCTATCATGGTACATGTCCAAAAAAAAAAAAACATGGTATTACAATGGCACTTTTTTTTTTCATGTATTGTTGCTAGTGTAAAATCATAACAAATTAACCTGAGACAACAGGGTAGAAGTTTTATTTAAACAAGTTATATATATATATATATATATATATATATATATATATTAGGGCTGTGCAAAAATTAATTGCGATTAATCGCATCCAAAATAAAAGTCTGTGTTTACATAATATATTTGTGTGTGCTGTATATAATTATTTTGTATATATAAATACCTATGCATGCATGTATATATTTAAGAATTATTTGCGCTTAAATTCTGTATACATTTATAAATACATAATCTATATTATATAAATATAAATATTTTATATATGAATAACACATTTTCTTAAATATATACATGCATGTGTGTGTATTTATATATACAAAATAATTATATACAGCACACACAAATATTTTATGTAGACACAGACTTTTATTTTGGATGTGATTAATCGCAATTAATTTTTGCACAGCCCTAATATATATATATATATATATATATACATATAATTTTATATTACTATGGATTTTATTGTTGACAGTGAACAAAACATGGCATTATTGTGCCACTTGTTAATGTATTGTTGCTTTTCCCCCAGACATGATATCCTAGATAATATACAGTAATGATGCTACCTAGTGTTTGCTACTGACCTCTGCACTGTGAGCAGCACTGTCCTGGTGGGGTGACAGGGTTCCGGCAGGAAACCACAGGACAGGCGACCCTGGTGCACGTGACAGAGCCGCTCTGACACCCACAGCGCCTGCAGGGGTCCGAGGGGGCGTTGAACGTCTGCGTGTTTGCATACCTCCGCCCTTCAAACAGACATTCGTCACACACCGGACAGCAGTGCCTAATGTGTACCGGATGTGTGCACTGCTGAGAACACGGCTTTTTCTCACAGGACACGACTCCGCTCTGGAAAACAAATGCAAAAATATGTTTGGTTCTATGTTATGGTGATGGTGTCAAATGGTAATACCTTGATATATTGATATACAGGATGCATTTGCCAAAATGACAGCATCCTTGCCACTGTTGCCTTTGGCTTTTGGCTTGCTTAGTTCGGGACACTTAATATTTAAGAATATTACTGTCTGCATTGACACCAATATATATGATGTCATCACTGTTTTGGCAATATACAGTATATAAAAATTAATAACTTTTTTACAACAAAAATGAAACATCACTGAACTTATGTAAGCTGGACTATGATGCTATTTTCTTCTAGATTTGCTGTACAGCAGAAACAAACTTTGTAATAAAGGCTTTGTAAATAAAGGTGACGACTTGACAATGTTACTGCTTAATTACCATATGTGCAGTACTATGGTATTTGCATGGTATGCGAGAGGGAATGATAGTACACACTACATGCCCAAAAAACATGTTAATACAAAGGAATTATTTAAATAATTCTTTTATTTTATTATTTTATTTTACATTTCATAAATTTGAAATAATTTTTTCTTTTATATTCCATTCATTTATTTTATTGTTGAAAAAACTTGGTATTTCAATACGCCTTATTCACGGCAGCGCCATCTTTGATTTTTAATGAGAATGAAAGCGAGGCGGTGAGGGATAGACATGCATCTCTTCTATGGGCTGGACTACTATTTAATGTGTTTTCGGATTGTTCTGCTCATGAAACACTGAAAAAATATCTTTCCAAGAAATTTCAGTTGACAAAAAAATCCCAACATTGTAAGCTGTGGAAAATTGTAAGTTATCTAGGAGCTTTATTCAGCTTTTTACAGCGGATGCCATTGGAAACACAGTAAGTCTATCCCTCACAGCCTCACTTTCATACCTGTCATGGCGCTGCTCTGAATAAGGTCTATGGTATATTTCAATATTTTTTGTCAATGCGTTGTCGCTAGTGTATTTTGGCGATAACTATATTATTCTTCACTATGGTAAATGTAGACATATACACCGGTGGTCTTACCACGCATGTGCAGGTAGAGCAGTGGTCGTTGGGTGGGGTGAATGTGGCACTGTTCTCGTACACCTGTCCCAGGTGTTCACATATCCCTATGCACACAGGACAGCACTCACCTGGAGGGCGCACAGGGTGCTTGCAAGACACTTCTGGACAAGACACGGGTGTGCATGATACACTTCCATTCTACACATATACACAACACAGTATGTATTAAGTGAAACCACAACACAGTGGCAGCAACAGTAAAAATACATTACACAAAAAATCTATATTGATATATGGTTTAAAATGAAGATGAACTTTGGTAACAAAGTGAGGTTTATTTGTGTACCAGGCAAATACAGCCCCGGCAGTGGTCGTTGGGATCAGGGAAGCGTTCTCCATTTTCACAATCCCGACTGCGGTAATGACAGCCCTCACACATTTGACATGCGCAGGGGTCCCGCTGAGGGTGAGGGCAGGAGATCGTGGGACAGCTTTTAGGAGAACACTGAACCTCACCTTTCTGATAAACAAAAACATCCAGCCCCACCATTAATTCACATACACTCACATAAAATCGAATTACTTTGATAAATTTTATACAAATATAACGATAGAAAGAATGATAGATAGAACGAATGATAGATAAACGATAGAATGATAGATAGAACGAATGATAGATAAACACTGTTTATTTGAATTATGTAAAAACAAAATGTTGCATATATTCCAAGCTAGCCAGATAGATAGATAGATAGATAGATAGATAGATAGATAGATAGATAGATAGATAGATAGATAGATAGATAGATAGATAGATAGATAGATAGATAGATAGATAGATAGATAGATAGATAGATAGATAGATAGATAGATAGATAGATAGATAGATAGATAGATAGATAGATAGATAGATACTTACAGAACATCTGCACTCCTCACATGATGCTGTGGGTGATTTGAATGACTCACCATCTGCATAAACTCTTCCCTCAAACTGACAGCCTGTACAATAAACAAACACACACACACAAACACGCTTATGCCACAGCCACGAACCCTATTTTGTAACTTGCAAGGCAGTTGCAGGTGTTATGATGGGGAGGGGTATTCTCATTCTAAAGAGGATCTGATTGGACAAAAATCATTGTAGCGCAGGATGAGTCATCAATACTTTGTTCTCATTTTTATCAGAAGAGAATTACTGTAAAATTTCAATTCTGCTGAAAGTGCACTTTGTCTTTAGACACTGTGTGATGCGGTACCTTCACACACAGGACAACACTGGTCCGCCCTTTTGGTGGGGTAACCACATCCTGGATTGTGACAGGGTCTCCCATTGCAGGTCACGTGACCATTCATGCACCTGCAACGAGCGCAGTGATCAGAAGGGTCTGCAAACTCCTGACCGTTCAGGTACTCCACGCCAGCATACTTGCAGCCTGAAGAAGAAGGAAAAAATACAACTCATAATAATAATAATAATGATAACAACAATATCAAATAAATTCTCAAACACATACCATCACATTGTTGGAAGCACTTGCCTTGTATATTTTTCTGACCCCAAACTTTTGTACGGAACTATGCACATATATAAAAAATATCATTAAAGCTCTCACATGCACTTCATGGGGTTTTTATAAAACGTCTCACCATCACATGTGCGACAGCACTCTTGAGTTATGGGGTTAGAGCAGGACGCAGAGGGGCAAGGCCTGTGCCGGCATGAAATTGTCCCATTGGTGCAGATGCATAATTGACAGCTGTCAGTGGGATGGTGGAACTGCTGCCCGTGTCTGTAAAGCTGTCTTTCAACATTGCAGTCAGCAAGGGGTGCTGTAAGGAGTGAGATAAACACATTTACATCTACATAGGGGTGTAATGATGTCACATCAATGTTGGAATTAGGGTAATTTTGAGTTGCTGAATAGTAAATAGCATGTGAACAGCGTAGAGTATAATCTTGAAATTGTCATCTTGTAATTAAGGTGATTCAGACATGACGTGATTGTGGTGTAAGAGCAGCAGTGTGACCTGGACACTGGCGGCAGCACTCTCCTGGCAGAACAAACGAATCAGCACAATGCACCGCTGGACATCGCTTCATCAGACACTGGATGTTACCATTCTACAGACAAACACACACAGATACACTCACAGATCCACAGCAAGTCTGTGATATGTGTGGTGGATGTATTGGCACTACCATTCAAAAGTTTTATAATATTTTTATTAAGCAAGGATTTATTATAATTATCAAAAATCACTGTAAAAACAAAAAGAATTTCACAAAAGATTTGAACATTCTATTCTTGAAAGACCCTGAATATTTTCCACAAAAATCTTGAGCAGCACAACTCATTTTTTTAAAATATACATTGAGCAGCAAATCAGGATCATGTGACACTGAAGACTGAAGTAATGATGCTGAAAATTCAGCTTTGCATCACAGGAATAAATTCCATTTGAAAATATAAAGGGAGGGGGGTATAGTACAGTATGACCGTTTGATTGACGCATTTTCTGTCCAATAATTCTAGGTGGTCTTGGAAATGATTGGCTAGATAATTTTCCTGCCTGTTCCACAGATTATTAAATTGCTTAATTTTCATTTCACTAACTCAGTGGCTGTAAGTGGGTTAGAAATAGGATTTCAAGTGATTTTGGTCAAAAAAAAAAAAAAAAAATCACATACCCAACCTTAAATAATGTTATAATATTTCATAAAATTAATTAATGCACCCTTGAAAGAGATTTCTTTCTCACAACCCCAAACATTTGAATGGTCGCGTTGGAGACAGAGACACTTACGGTGCAACGGCACGTCCTGCATTTGTCTTCTGGATGTGGAAATTCCATTCCATTTGGATACTCTCTACCTGCATGACTACATCCTGAAGGAAAGGGTGAGGAGCTTTATGAGTGACTGGTTTACATATACTTACAGGAAAGAGTTTTGTTTCTCCTAAACAGAAATGTCATTGAATGAAAAGAAATTCGAAAATTTTATGCAAACACAGAAAATTCCATTATTTATGTCTCAATTTATGTCTTATGTCTCATCAAATTCTTTCAAGACCAAACAATCTAAGCTTTCCACATTCTTTTAGCTGTATACTCTAATTTGTGTCTATTTAAGGTTAGAAATTAAGAGGCATTTTTTTTTAAAAAATGCCCTCCAAAAAATCTAAATATAGGGGACAAATCTGCCCCTAATTAATTAATATACAATTCTAGGTTAAATTATACATATTATAACATACATTTTAGTTTATTGTGGATTAATTTGATTGGCAATACACAAGTTACCTAAATGCGCAAGCATTAAGGTAAAAAAAAGTTAAAGTTAAAAATGAACCAAATTTGTTCTAAAGCAATTGATATTTAAGGCTCGCCTCTCACCATTGCAGTTGTTTTGGCAGCACGTCCCCGGCCGAGGATAGTTGCAGTTCGGCCTTGGACACTCGCGATTCCCACAGTCCACACGCCCATCAGTGCAAACACAATCCTCACATGGATTCTCAGGATTTGGAACTGTACCTCCATTAGTAATGATGCGGTTATCATATTCACAGACATCTAAGGGAAGAAAATGTCAAATGGCAAGAGGAGACAATAACTGTCAGTGTGCACACTATGATCAAGCCTTTTCCTCCAGCCGATATGAAAACCGGTTTCTATTTCATAGTACCTTAGAGTGGTGGGTAACCGTTAGGGCCATCTAGGACCTACAGTTTTTCAACTCAAATGAGCCCTCTTTCGAAAGCCTCCATTCAGTTGCTAACTCAGATGCATTTCCAAATGCTCTGTCCCCTCGATGGCCAGCAGCGTTCGACCTGAAGGAAAGTACTTCAGATCTCGATCCCTCTGCTCCACAGATCATTCTGTGTTCTTGCGTTCGAAGGTGCGAAACATCAGTACAAGGTCCTACCCTTCGAATGCTCCAAAGCCAGTTGGGACTTCAAGTCGCCTGTAAGAGAGTAATCTCGCCCTCAGGCTGAGTATCTCTTTTTCAGTTTGGAGAAGGATTCGGTCCAACACGGCAACACGAAAGAGTGTGTTCAGTTGGTGCTATTTAGAAGTGAAAAAGGGTCCCACTGAAAGAACTTTCAGAGGCTCCTGGGGCATATGGCAGATGCAGCAGCTTGGCTTCCACCATAAAGTCCGCTTCAGCACTAGCTTCATGATCGAGTCCTGAGGTGACTGTGGCGGAGCGGCATGCCCTGTGTGACAACAGTTCACCCCGGCCTGCTGCCAAACCCTCAGTCCGTGATCAGACCTTTTGTTTCTCCAGGCCAATCTGCTCCCAGCACGAGGTCTACTTAGACCGTCTGAGGGGCCATGTATAAAGGGCATGCTTTATCTCAGGGTTCCTCAAACGCGGTCCTGCAGAGTTTAGCTCCAACTCTGATCAAACACACCTACCTGTGAGTTTCTAGTGATTCTGAAGACCTTGATTAGCTTGCTCAGGTGTGTTTGATCAGGGTTGGAGCTGGCCCTCCAGGACCGAGTTTGAGGAACCCTGCTTTATCTGCATTGGCATCCATGCCTCGAGTTGTTGCAGTTCTCCTCGCTTTGAGCCATTGTTGCTCAGCGAGCTGATACTGGTCTGATTGCGACCGTTGCGCTATACTTCCCTCGCATCTCACAACTCACCCGTCACCTCCTCTTTGGGGTCAGAAGCTTCTGAGGTGAGGACGCTTCATTCCACTATTCTTCCGGCCTGCTTAATCGTGTCGCCAACGAGCCTCACGACAGCTTTGGCCAGGGAGAGTAGAGACTCCATCCCCTGGCGGTCCAGCTGGGCAGGGACTTTCTCTGGCCGCACAGAAACATCTGTTTGCCTCTCCGGGGTCCTCCTTCTGGCAGTTGTTATTCTACCTGAGCGGACAACCCTTGGACAGACACTGGCTCTCAGCTGGCCTCAGGGCTCCATAAAAATGCGTTCCCCGGTGAGCCTCCTAAAAAGTCTGTGATTCATTGTCGCGTGGCGCCTGCTCAAGTTCAGTGATTTCATCACACTCACATGTTGAGCAGAAATGCTCCTGAAACTCATTGAAGTTCATCGCACTCGGGTGTTGAGCAAAAATGCTCCTAAAGCTCAGTGATCTTCATATGTATTGTTGAGCAGTGCTCCTGTGTTTTGTGCGCCTTTCGCTTGTGCCTACTGTGCCAGGTCAGATCTTGATAGTTGCCCCTTTTTGGCCCAAACAGACCTTGCTCCCCTCGACAGCCTTCCTGACTTCCCCTGAATACATTTTCAGGGACGGGGGATGATGGCACCCGCGTTCTGACCCCTGGAGATCCCGGGCCGGTCCTACACTGGATGCGGAGGTTTGGGGTGGCTATCGCAGGAACATGTGGCAGTTACCATCACTTCTGTGAGAAGAGGTAGTGTGCTTACACATTAGAAGTGGAACCTATTCGTTGAGTGAGTCTTCTCTCCGTGAGGAGATCCTGAAAGCTTTCGATTATTTCAGTGCTCTCTTTCCTGCAAGATGGGTGGAGTAGGCTGTTACTCCACCCTCAACATGATGTTGCCGCTGTCTTGGTGCACATCGGGATGCAGAAGCATGGAAAGCACATCCTGATCATCAGGTTCCTGAGGGAGCTAAGGAAAATGTCCTTGCACCCCTCTTTATCCTCTCGGGCCTTATCTCTGGTGCAACTGCAAATTCTATGAGAACAGTTCTCCTGTTCGCATGGTCTTTACTAGAGATATCTCAATTTCTAATTTTAATATGTTGAATTAATGCTAAATATATTTTAATATGCATATATATTTTCAGATTTATTTTTAAATAGATTTCAAATTATACTAAATTAGTCCAAAAAATTGCTAATATAATATATATGTATATTTTAAAAAATTCAAATGTTCCAATTTTTGATGAATGAAAAGGGCACAAGGATGACTAAGACAATGAAAATATATTTAGAAATATATACTGTATATTAGATTATAATATTTTTCTCTTTTTAGTTGTAGTATATTTTAATATTTGAAGATTGAAAAAATATATTCCTTAAGCCACCCTGTTTACAAAATATATTCAGAATTTATTTTAACTATATTTGGGTCAGATTTGTTTTCAAATCATTTACTTTCTATCTTTTACTTTGTATGCTGCTTTAAAATGCAGCGGCCTATGTAGACAACTATGCAGGCTTTTAAATATGTCACTTTTCTTCCTTTCTTTGTCTTGTCTTTTCTTCTCTCTCTTACCTGGCAGTATGGTGGGCTCTAGGTAGGGCCCGGGGGCACAATTTTGACTACATGTAGCCTGCCCCCCCACACAAGAACAGCTTTGGTCAGCGTAAGTCCACGTGTCTCCTTCCTCATACTGAACGCCATTCCACAAACATCCTACAAACACAGAATGAACACACGTAACCCTTAAAAAGTTTGGAGTTGGTAAGATTTTTTAATCTTTTAAAGGAAGTAACTGATGCTCTTCATGGCAGCATTTATTTGACAAAAAACAGTTAAAAAACTTTTCAATTTGAATATATTTTCAAATATAATTTATTCCTGTGATGCAAAGCGTAATTTTTCAGCATCATTACTCCAGTTTTCAGTGTCAGATGATCCTTCTAAAATCATTCTAATATGCTGATTTGCTGAAAAATAATATAATTCTGACCCTAAACCTTTGAGTAGTAGTGTATGTTAGAATGTTAGAACTCAAGCAGTGAGTCAATAGCAGCACTACGTGTCTGTGTCAGTGTCGTACCTCTGCACACTGGGCAGCAGATGTTAGGAGAAACGGAAGTGGGAACTGCACAATTCAAAGATGGGCATCTTTCCTGGTGACATCTCACGTTACCCCCCTTTAACAAAAAAAAAAAAAAAAAAACTCACACAAGAATCAATGGCTTCAATGCCTTCAAACCTAGCATGATATCTGATGTTTTTTTTACATTTGATGTGTGTGCTGTTTGAATATGCACATTTGCAAATGATATTCAAAGCAGATAACAACCTAAATTTAGTAAATTGTGCCCTGTTCCTCACATAAAACTATCTTATGGCTTCAGATGATTTTGAAATAAAGTGCATGAGTCACATGGGCAACTTCTATGGTACATTTATGATACTTTGTGTATGTTTGTGTGTTCTTTTTTACGTTTTAACATGGGTTTTTGTTTAAGTCATAGTTGTTGTCTTTTGACAAATATTCTTTAAATTTACTCTACTGTCTCATCATATTTAGCCAAATATAAAAAGATTACAGTAAACCAAATACTTTTTATATAATAATTTTAGCATGTATCAACATTTAACAAAAACACCATTTTATAAACAGTATGCTGTCTTTAATTACAGTACTTTGAAAAATCCATTGTCAAAATCAAACATTTTTCATCAATAATTTCATTAAAGAGATAAACATCGGTGTAGGGTGGATTCACAATAGCACTTTTCACTCTAAGTGTGTGTGTGTGTGTGTGTGTATATTTCACCTTGCATGTACACTGAAGGCATGGACCACCACCGGGAGGCCTGAACTCTTGTCCATCTTCATAAATCCTTCCTTCATATTTACACACTGAAACGCAGTAAAAACACATTTTTCACTTATGTGTTTGGAAGCCAGGACCACTTTGATATTATGTTGCATGTTAGAGAAGGAGAGGAGGAAAGAGATGTTTGTGTTTGTCTTCTTTACTGTGACAAGTAGGGCAGCACTGGCCATGTGAATTTGTTGGGTGAGTGCAACTGGGAGGCGGACATGAAGATATTGAAGATTCACATGACACTTGCCCACCCTGTATCATAAGATGGACACATTCACATACAAATACATTCAAATGTTCACACATTTAGTAAACACTTTTATCTAAGGTTACACACTCACACACTCAACTCACCAAGCATTGACATTTCAAGCACGGATCCTCTCTGGATACGAAGGTTTGACCGTCTGTGTATACAATATCCTCATATATACACTGCTCACATCTGAACACAAATTGATTAAGATGAAGTGTTTACTTCAAGATGCTCATCTTGTTTACTACTTTAGGCAAAATTGTTATGAAAAAACGATATTAATACCGTTCACAACATTCTCCTGGTCTCTTCACTGGATTATAACAGGGAGTTGGTGGGCAGGGGTACTGAACGCAATTAATATTTCCATTCTGAAAAAAAAAAAAAATAGCTTCTGCTAGAATGCTATTTTATTTATTTTTTTGGAAAACCATTTCATCCAAACCAATTTACAACATTTTGCACTTTTATTAAAAGTAATTTGCACTGCATTTAAGGTATACATTTTAAAATAAAATAAAATAATAAAATAAAATCTCTTATTCAACTCAGTTCTTATGCAACTTACCACACATGTACATCTGCCCTCACACTGGGGTCCTGGCGGCAATTCCATCCCATTTGGGATGTCCCTTCCATTCACATTACAACCTGTGAGAAAAATATGTATGTATAGAAATATATGTAAATATATCAAACTCATGTGAAGTATAAGTAGCCACTTAAAGGAGTTGTTCACTTTAAAAAAAAACTTTTATCCAAGATATCCATGTCTTTCTTTTTTCAGTCTAAAAGAAATTAAGGTTTTTGATGAAAACATTCCAGAATTTTTCTCCATATAATGCACTTCAATGGGAACCAAACGGTTCAAAGTCCAAAAGACAGTTTCAGTGCAAACTGCAAACTGTTCAAAGGGCTTTAAACGATTCCAGACGATGAATAAGGGTCTTATCAAGTGAAACGATCGGTCATTTCAAAAACAAATAACAAAGTTTAAGTTTTATAAGTTCAAATGGTTGCTTTGCTCTGTTCTGTGATGCGCGTTCGTGATCTCCTGTTCAAACTCGTTTATCAAAATGAACAAATCTTTTTTCGAGTCATTTGGTTCATTCAACGAACGAAATGAACGAATTGACTTGGGAAAAGATTTGTTCATTTTCATGAACGCGTTCGAACAGGAGAGTCACAAACTGAAACTGTCTTTTGGACCTTGAACCGTTTGGATACCAGTAAAGTGCATTATATGGAGAAAATTCCAGTAATGTTTACATCAAAAACCTTAATTTCTTTTCGACTAAAGAAAGAAAGACATGGATATCTTGGATGACATGGGGGTGAGTAAATTATCAGCAAAAGTTTTTTTTTAAAGTGAACTACTCCTTTAATAGCCACTTCTATCTGAAGCGATATAGCCATAGCCTGTCAATAAATGTTTGTAGTTAATAGACCTATCATGGTATTGTTCAATTCTAACAAACGAAAAATGTCAACAAATTAATCAGTCACAATAATACAAGCAATATGTGTATCAATTTGATTGCATGCTCTCAAATGTTCTGATTTAGAGTGTTTTAAAAGTATGGTAACAAGTTATTTTTAAAAGTTTGGACACACCGTCACAGACAGGGCAGCAGGATCCGGGGGGAGCAGAGGCTGGGTTTCTACAGGGGACATGACAGAGTGCACGCTCACACTGAACCCTACCCTCCTACATAGAGAGAGAGAAAGAGAGAGAGAGAGAGAGAAAGAGAGAAAGAGAGAGAGAGAGAGAGAGAGAGAGAGAGAGGAAGGGAGATTACATTTAAAGACTAAAACACTGATACTGAAATACTTAAACACTGATAGCCCATGAGATATAATATACCCCACCATGCATCTACAGGTTGTGCAGGGGTCATCAGGATAGGTCCACTGAGAATCGTGCAGGTGCCACACATTGTTCTGGACACAACCTTCATATCAAACAAAATACTTTTTATTGAGTATGAGCATGTCTGAGCAAGTTGCATGTTATTAAAATGTACAAAAATGTACAAAAAACTCACATCACACTTACTTCGACACCTAGGACAGCACTGCCCACCTACAGTCTCCACCAAACGACAAGGAAGTAGAGTAGGACACGACTGAGTTTCACATTGTATATTCCCTGCCTACAAGAAAAAGAAAAAAAAAAAACACATACACACACAAAACACACACACAACCTAATTAATGCTGATTTCACAAATACACAGCAAATGGCCAAAAGCACCATTGTAGAGGACATATGTAGTGAATTCATTTTAGAATATACTCAATGCAAGATGTGTTTAGAAGTGAATTACGTAATATTTTTGGCCAACATTAAGAGTAATGCATAGCAAGCAATGTGTATTATGTACAGTGCTAGCCTATTATTGGTAACTAAAACAAAATATATGAAATATTTTGAGCTGAAAAGATTGAAATAAAATAAAAATATTACACGAAAAACAAAGTAAAAAAACTAGAAGAAATAATAAACACTTGTAATGTAATCAAATTTCATTAAATAACAAAATTAGCTGAACTAATGAGTAAAGTACCATTACTTTTTTGGATTTACGACATAATGCTTGTTTCAATTTGTTTGTTTTCAATTTTTACATTAATTTTGCGAAAAATGCTAAACTTATATTTGCGAACCTACATAAAGGCCTACATTTTACAGAAAACCTTTTAAGTCACACTAATTAAGTGGTGGGATACAACTATAAAACTACTTTACATAATAAATAAGAATATATAATGTAAATCGATAAGCACATTACTTTTAAAGTAGTCTGTGAGAGAGAAAAAGTGTAAAGACAGTCCAAAAGTTATGTCTACTAAATTCTAAATAAATAGTTCACAAATACAAGCTCTTAATATAATAATATAAAATATCATTTCTTTTAAATAATAATTACAATATCCTAATGTTAATGTCTAATTGTAACTATGTGATTGATGAATACCAAAAAGGCTTACATTGCACACACAGTGTTTGCAGGGGTCACGGTTGGGTTGAAAAGAGACGCCATCTAGGACAACTTGCCCCTCATAGTTACAGCGGGAACAATCTCTGCAGCAGGAGCCAAACGGTGGCTTCACACCATCTAGACACGTCTGAGGACACTGTTGCACATCAACACACGCCTCATTCCCACCCTGATGAGCAAAATATAAAACACAGCACAGTTTGACGCAAACAATACGGTCATTTCATCCACTAACATGTATTACTTTATTAGTGTAACACGTGAGAGAGAAGCACCTGACATGTACAGGTCTGGCACCCATCAATGGTGCTGAAAGGGTCGTTGTATGGCCGACCGCCCACATCACATGCTGCAAAGGACATAATAGGCACGCAAATTTCTGTGTAAGTGGTCCCAGAACCATTAGTCACAAAGAAATGTCAAATAAATAGCTCAATAGTGCTTGTGAGCGTGTACCAGAGCAGGTAGGGCAACACTCCCCCTGTCTCATGTAGGGGTTTGGACACGGGGTGGGCGGACACTCAATGGGATTACATGACACCTCACTGTTCTGCAAATAAACACATGCATAATGCATTACACATGAATTCTTCGTCTTAATTCTGTTCTGCATTCTCTACAACACCCACAACTGACATATACAGTGATGTGAATAAGTTTGGACACCCATGCTAAAGTTGCCTAAAAAGAGGAATAAAAAAATCATCTTTTGGATATTGATCTTAAAGCCTTATTTTAAAAAATGAGGAAAACTACAACCTTTAAGGACACAAATCTTCTTTGTGAATGAATAATGTATCATAAATAAATAAATGTTTTTTTTTCCTTAAAATACAAGGTGCATAAGTCAGGACACCCCAATGTTAAATTCCCATAGAGTCAGGCAGATTTTTATTTTTAAAAGCCAGTTGTTATTTCATGGATCCAGGATAGTATGCATCCTGATAAAGTTCCCTTGGCCTTTGAAATTAAAATATCCCTACATCATCACACACCTTCCACCACACCTAGAGATTGGCATGGGGTACTTTCCATAAGATCATCTTTCAATGCAAATCAAACCAGCTATTAGGCTAACTGAAGTAAAACCATGCCAATCTCTAGGCATGGTGAATGATGTGGGGATATTTTAATTTTAAAGAGAATTTATTCATTCACAAAGAAAATTGGTGTCCTTCAAAGGTTTGATTTTTCCTAATTTTTTTAATTAAGGCATTAAGAGCAATATCCAAAAGATGATTTTTTATTCCTCTTTTTAGGCAACTTTAGCATGGGTGTCCAAACTTATTCACATCACTGTAGTTTTTATTAATTTTTACGTATTAGTTTTAGTTTATTTCATTTTTATTTTAGTACTTCCAATTAAACAAAACAAAAATGAGTGTTGCCTAGGCAGCTGGCATTTATTTTTCTTTGAGGTAAAAAATGTGTTTTTATTTCTTTTGCATTTACATTTATTCATTTAGCTGACGAACATTTACAGCGAACTCAATTTTGATATTTTATCAGATGTTGTAAATAATTTTAAATAAGCATTGATATTCTTTACTTTAATTTGAATAATTTTATTAAATGTTGAACTGCTACCATTGCATCAAAATATTTCACTGAAAAACTTAACATACATTGACCATTTTTATAGGAGCATCTCCAAAACGTATTTTATTTATTTTTTAATTTTTTAATTTTTTAAATAGGGACAGATACAAAAAAAAAACATAGATTATTACATAAAGAACAATCCGATGCCTGTATCATAGTGTTTATAGCCAAGGCTAATTTGCAACACCTGTCCCTAGAAGGGCTATTAACAATCAAGAAAAACAAAGGAATAAAAAAAAATGACAGTAAATACAATAAAATGTCAAGAAACCAGTTAGCACCAATAAAAATGAGTAAATAAACACATTCACTCAAACTCACTTAATCATGTCTTTTGCCATTTCAGTTTTACCATTGAACCTTTTTTAACATTTACACTCATGCAAAGTATTTGCACATTATATGAACAAACACACACACACACACACACACACACACACACACACACACACACAGACACACACACACACACACACACACAGTAGACTCACAGAGCAGATGCATTTGTGGCAAGGGTTGGATCTCGATACAAACACATCACCGTTCTCATGGATTTCACCTTCATGTCTACATTCTAAAGATTAACACGAAGAAATGATGTATGAAGCAAATGCAAGTTGTAAGTACTTTTTGGAAAACCATGTTAATATCATATTTTATGAATATAGCAATCATTCAATGATTCATACATATATGAATATAGCACTAATTAATTGATTCATACTCATTCATACATATGAAAGTACAGTGTGGGTATTATATGTAGAGATGCAATGTAGGTACTTGTTTGGTAGGCAGGGCAGCATGGTCTCTGAGGATCAGACGGCTCCTCACAGGTCTGTGGTGGACATGGAATCATTTCGCATTCTACTCTTCCATTCTACACACACACACACACAAGAGATGCCAGTATGAGAGAAGCAAAGGAATATATCGAAAAGGCTAAAAGAAGATCAAAGACTAAATATTTTAGATATGCATACCTTACAAGTACACCGGTTGCAGTCGTCTGTGCTGAATGCATCGCCATCATTATAGATATTTCCATGAAAGCTGCATTCTGCAATAACCAATCAGAGACATACACACAGTTTATTGTGGTGGAAGGAAACCCCTATGAAACCTTCTGAGATAATCATGTGAGATAAACCACATTTTTCCTGCCCACATAAGATCAAATCTTTTCAACAATATGAACTCTAAAAGATGTCTATAAGTATTCATGATAGACTGCTCCAGACATCTGATGTCTGAAAAAGAGTTTTAACGGCAGTTCAGTTGAGTTCAATGATATATAAAGTGGGGTTGAAAAGTTTGAGACTAAACTCAAACTTCCTTAATTCAAAATTCTAATTTCCAAATGTATATACGCAGAATTAAGGATTCTGAAAAATTAAAAACACAGACATGACGTTCAAATAAACAGGAAGTCTGGGGCACTGAAAATGAATATAAGTTTAAAAAGCCTTTATTTAAACTTGGCTATCCATTAAAGCAGCACTATGTAACTTTTTCAACCTTTATAATATTTTTCCAAAACCCCTGAGATGGTACATCGACTTACAGGTCTGCCATATACAGCCTGGCAGTGTCTGTATCGCTTTTACTGGCACTATGTAACTTCGAGGTGCGGGTAAGAACCCAAGCATAAAAAGAACTACAAAATTTGACTGCTTTACGGCATACGTCACTTCCCTCACTTCCTCAAATTCCGACGCGAGAGCCCATCAAGCATTTTTTTTTACCTCTGTATGTTGTCATGGCTATAATATTGACAATATGGCTATTATCTACTACACAATTAAATATTCATAGATATTCAATTAATTGAATTAATTTATCATATCCATTATGTAAAACAGTAGCCAACAGGCTATCGTTACTATAAAGACGCTGGCTTGTAAACGTGAGCTACGTGATCTTTTGAAGTTTGAAAAAAAATAAAGCCCATGAAACTATATTCATATGACATGCTGAAATATATGCCAATGTGCCTGGGATGAAGACATTTCACACGCAATTCTGGAGTCTGCCAAAGATGTGAGAACTCCTTCCTTCTGCAGAGTTCGGGGGTATCGCTTGTCAACAAATGCTTGTGTGTATTCCCTGGTGTAACCATGACAGATTTTATGACAGTAGTAGAAGACAATACTGTTTCCCAACTGTAGGGGGACCCTGAGAGCAAAATTTAAAAAGTAACATAATGCTGCTTTAAAAAAAACATGTTTCGGCCTTTTTGGCCTTCCTCGGGGCAAATTCAAACTGGCAGTCCATAGACTCAGACTTCCTGTTTATTTGAGAATCATTTTGGATCTCCAAACTCAAGAGTACCAAAGGAACACATTTCTCAACACCCAAGTAGCACTCCTAGTGACTCATTTGCAGACATGACTTTATTGATGTAAAGTGAAAAGAAAAATGTTATATCATCTTAATCAAATAAGTATATTAGTGACATTGATTATGCAATGCCTTTGTACAGATGGTGAGATGTTCTTCTTTTGATTAAAGCAAAATATGCTTTAATATCATTACCATTAATGCATCATCATTATCACAATTTATTGTATTGCATGTTATTAATGTTTTTAATATCTTACTTGTCAAGATCACCCAGATTGAAACTTGCTGACCTCGGAAAGTTATTAAAGACATCGTTAAAATAGTCCAAGTGACTACAGTGGCTCAATCTTAACATTATCAAGCGACGAGAATACGTTTTGTGCCCAAAAACAAACAAAAATAACGACTTTATTTCAACTATTCACTTCCTTCTCTCTCTGCCTCGAGTCAGGTTACTAGGTTAACAGCGTATGATCTGTTATTGTACGTCACACGCATCACACACATGACCAGCGTCGGCCAATAGTGAGCCTACGTGTGACGTAGCTCTACACTATCACACTACGTTAACTGACTACAGGCTCATAGAGAAGGAAGTGAATAGTTGAAATAAAGTCGTTTTTTTTGTTTTGTTTTTGCACACAAAAAGTATTCTCGTCGCTTGATAAAGTTAAGATTGAGCCACTGTAGTCACTTGGACTATTTTAACGATGTCTTTAATAACTTTTCGAGGCCGTCAAGTTTCAATTCCTCAAGAAGCCTATGGACTACTATGCAGGTGTGATCCAGCTCTAAGATGTCATCAAAAATATCTTTATTTGTGTTCCGAAGATGAACGAAGGTCTTACGGGGTTGGAATAACATGAGGGTGAGTAAATACTGTCAGAATTTTCATTTTTGGGTGAACTAACCCTTTAACAAGTTAATGATCAACAGTTGAAATCAATCAGGCATGATGAGTACAATGGTATGGGGAGCCCTTAGGTGGATATGCAAGGCACTCCAACTGGTGATCTTGACAATATTAATGATATACGTATATCAAATATATGTAAATTATTATCATTACCATTATTATTAGGCCTATTAGTCACAGCAGTTTACAATGTATTTATAAATATGTGTGTTACATTTTTTTTTAATTACCATTAACTTTAAGGCTGATCACACTTTGTAACCGTCTGAACATTCATATCCCATTTTACAGAGCGAGAACAGGAAAGAAATAAAGATAGAGGGGAAACAAATCTGCACATAGCATGTGTGATAAGTAAACTGACTTACACAAATACACTAAATTATCACACCTGTCTGTGTCAAAAACGAAAATGTCAAAAACTGTCCAACAACATACCATAAAAGCAAAACAGAATAATGTTGATTTGATATTTGTACTGTATATTAGTTTTACAAGGGTCCAAAAGTGAAAGTTGAACCACGGTCATTACAAATACTGTTGATGCAGACAGATTAAAGATCTGCAGATACTTTTAATACTGCTACAAACACACATAAACACCCACACCTCACTTTCTAAGTGATTACAGGACTTTAGGGATAACCACTCTACTTGAGGTGTAAACAAACTGAGAAGGAAGTCATTATTTCTGGTTTGCATGTCAATTTCTCTGATCTACGGTTTGATTATTGGCTTGCTGATTAAAGCAGATTAGATGGTTAATGCATATGACATAATGAATTATTTTGTGTTTTGATTCATAATGGCGTTTTGGGGCGGCAGTGGCTCAGTGGTTCATGTGGATTGTCTACAAACCGAAAGGTTGGTGGTTCAATCCTCGGTTCCACCTAACCAAATGTCGAGGTGTCCATGAGCAAGACACCTAACCCCAGCTGCTCCCGACGAGCTGGCTGGCGCCTTGCATGGCTGACACCGCCGTCGGTGTATGAATGTGTGTGTGAATGGGTGAATCTGAGGCAATATGTAAAGCACTTTGGTGGCCATTAGGTCTATGAAAGCGCTATATAAATGCAGTCCATTTACCATTTTAATTTTGATTTAATGGATGTTAGATTACTCACCACTTAAACGATTACACTGAACTTGGCCATTGGAGCAGGAACAGTCAGTGCGGCTGTCAGGAGACCAGCGATGTCCCTCATCCACCTGGCGTCCTTCATAAACGCACTTTCGTGTGAGTTTTTTTGTACATTCACACGTTTCCAAGTATTCAACCTTCGTCTGCAGGTCAGTGTTCTATATGCACAAAAAATTGATTGAAATGAAAATGTGTGTATAATATCACTTGGTTGTGTTGTGTCATGGTAAAATGAGTTTGTATATATATATATATATATATATATATATATTATAGTTCTGTTAAGAATCTTTTAATTCGCTTTTATTTTTATGTTTTCAATTTTCATAATTTTAGTAAACTTTTTAGCCATTTTGTCATGTGCTTTTATCATTTTTATTGGTTTTAGTTTCTCAACATTGTTTTTATTCATTTATTTTTTTCAGTTAATTTAAGTACTTATTTCAGCTACTTCTTCCATGGTATGGTCATGGTCATAGTACAGGGACAAAATAACAATGATAGTACTATGATACTTGTAACACACATCTTCTAATATGTACCTGTACATCTTCTAATTGCAGAGACAATTTCTCAATGTACCTGTTTCTTTAGCATGTCCAGCATGGTCTTGATGCTATGCAGTTTGTTCTCCAGTTGGCCTAAACGCAAGTCTGATTCACTGTGGTATCTTGTATCTAATGCTATTTCATCTCCACGGTTTGCCTGGTCATTCATCATATCCAGGTCTGAGATTGCTGATACGGTGGGACTGGTGGGTTGGACTGTGTCAGGAAGGGAGTCTGTAATAATCACACACACATAACAACCGCAAACACACATTATAAAAGAAGATTATATAGTGCTGGGCTTTAATAAATAAAACAAGAGCCCATGTTTTTTTCCCCTAGATAGTTTAGACATATTTGAATATGTGTGAGTCAGTGTTCTATAATGCAGAAGCATGAATTAACCCTGAGTATTCATCAGAATCACAGAAACACTCAAAAAGGACCCCTGATATAATCCTATAAAATCTAAACCTGAATAAAATCTTGTTATCGTTATGGACCTGTATGACCTTTATTTGCAGCTATGAAAGTTTCCTGTTGTGAGTGTTTTTTGAATGTGCATATGTAGTTCAGATGTTTAAATGTTTTATTAGTAATTTCATGCCTGTTACTTTGTCACAGAACCACGGACGCCTCTCATATGCCCTTGTGGAGAGTTCAGCGGTCTGCCAAATACCCTGAAACGATAAGAAAAACACATTCTGTCAGTTCTGTCAACATTAACACAGTAGCAACCCATTGCAAAGTCATGATAGTAACATTGTAAAACACATGAACAATGACCTCTAAAGAATGCTTTATCACAGCGATGAAAATCATTTAACATTAATACTATGAAAGCACAGTTACTGTAGCATTAGCCATTATCAAACTGTAGATTCTAATGTTTAAGCCAAAGGGTCAGTGTTCGGCTGGTTAAACGCATTTTACATTAAAAAGTAGCCATATATCTTGATCCGATCAAATATAAATAGGCCAACTATATTATAGCAGATGTTTTGCCAGTGGCCTATTCTTTTTTTTGAGGGCTTCTAAATGTCAATAGTCTTGCACCAATTTTATTGAGAAGAATGGGAATGCAAATGGATTGCTTTCTCCAGGTCATATAGATATACTTGGTGTCGGCTGATACTTGACAAAGATCCCGAAAATTGAGGAAAACCTGAAATATTTGTTACTGTGGAAAAGTATTACTGCCCACACAGACTAAATGTTAAATGCTAAAAGTTTCATGTTAGAGCAGCATGTTTTTAAAGCAAAAATTTGGAATAATAACAATTGAATAATGTTTTTTAAATTATTTTTTTGAAGAAAAACTGTGTTTATTTGACAGAAAAATACAGCAAAACCAGAAATAATGTGAAAAATTATTTCAATTTAAAATAGCTGATTTCAACTTAATTTAAAAAAAAAAAATGTAATTTATTCCTGTGATGCAAAGCTGAATTCAAGTCTTCAGGGTCACATAATCCTTAAAGAAACACATCTAATATGCTGATTTGTGCTAATAATATGCTAACGCCAGACCACATATCATTGAGAATGAAACGTGGTCTGGAAACCACATGTTCATTTTCTTGTATTTGAGGCGTGGTTTACGAATGCCCGGAGTCGTATTATTGGGTGCTACGAATGTCTATCAAATGTGCCTGTACGTAGCTCATAGCCAATCGGGTCAATCGGGTGATACCAGATGACGTATGTAGAGCAACAGAAAATTAGATGAGGAAAAATATGATGGGAGATTTAACGTAAAACTTCAAATAATAGCCCAGTCCCAAATGGACGCCTGTCTCTTTTACACACCTGGTGTGACTGCAGATTTGGGTAAATAAAAGCCGGTCTCAAATAGAGGCCGGGTCTATTTTTTAGTTTTGGGTTATCATCTTCTAAAAGATCATTCGCTTTTTGCTCGCGCACATTCTCACGTCTTCAAACAACACAAGCCTTGCTCTCTCTCGCTCGTGCATATTAATCAAATCAATTGACACGATAGTAAAAGGTTGGAAAACCGCAGTTTCACGTGAAGCATAAGGAAATTTTTAGTGATTATATGAATCGCAATACTAAATTATAAAGGCTAGTTTCATTTAGACACCTGTCTCAAATACAAGCCGGTGCAGTTCAACGATTTTGGAAAATAAAAACCCGGGCTATTATTTGAAGTTTTATGGTATGTATACACAAAAGCTGTATCAAAAGGTAACTTCGAGTCCGCTGCTAAGATGAATCCACAGATATAAACAAACTGCTTCAGTCGGTGTCGCATAGACGTCGTCAACATCTTGCCGCTCCCTCTCTGTTCTGTGATTAGTTCCCTATCTCAGGGGAAAATTTGGTTCACGGTGTCCAGGCTGCCTAGCAGTGTGAATAAAATCGCACTGCGGCAAGGCAGCATGGGGAAACCCAGGCTAGATTTGCCTCTCAATTATTAATAAATCCTCTTATTATCAATTTTGAAAAATATGTATGATAGCCCCCAAAATATTTGGACATGTAGGGCATTAGTGGCGAATAGCAGACATCTGAAGAGAAATGTACAAAAAGTAGATTGTGAAATATGAAATGATAAAACATATATTGATATAATTTAGACAAAAAGAATTTGGACACATTGTGGTTGTGAAATGTCATTGTAACATGTCCTGAACTACATCAATGGTTATTCTGCTAAAACACCTGTGTGAATCTGATGAGAACTGACATCATACGTTCACCAAAATTCACATTGGGACCAGTTAGAAGTCCAAAAAGTACAAAAGATTAATATTTTTAGCTTCACATAAGTCTCCAAACTAGTGCTGTCAAATCAGTTGACCGTGATTAATCACTTTTAACATAAAAGTTTGTAAATATGTATATATACACAAATTTATCAGACCACCACTCAATGTGAAGTTTGTGCCACACAGCTGCCCTAAACTAACTATTGGTGATTACCAAAATTAGTTTTGATGTTTCTATAATGGTTAATCCACCAGTATGTGTAAGCTCTTAAGTCACAGTCAAGACTTGAATCCTATTTAACAAATTTGTGATTTAGTGGATTCAAAGATAGATTGTACAAAAGCAAGTCTCTGGGAACAACAAGAAACTATTTGGAAGTCAATAACAACAGAGACTATGGAAAAGTACAGCAAAAGAACAGCATTCAAAATATTACAGTTTTTATTTAGTATGTCTGAATAAAGACTATTTAGTTGTTTCAGTTTGTTATTTGCCAAACAAATGACAATAAATTGTTTAGTTTTTGGACGCATTCCTAAAATATTTGTTTTCTCTTTATTATGACAGCTAGTCTAATAAATGTGTTTAGCACTGCATTTATATATATATATGTGTGTGTGTGTGTGTGTGTGTGTATTACACAATACAGTCAGTATATATATTTGCAAACATTTGACAGACCAACCACATTTTTAGGGACACTACCATGTAGGCAACATACTGTAAGTGTTTGTGTCAATAAACTCACATTGAACTTGCTGGCTTTATTTCCTGCAGTGCTGGAGAACGTGACCTTCAGATCGCGTGGGAAGTCTAGAGTCAGGATTGGTCCACCTTCTTTCTTTTTGAGCACCACGGCCTCCTTGCATTCCACAAACAGCACCACCTGTCTGGGCTCCACACTCAGCGCCATCCTCACCCAACCATCTGTGAAGGGACTCCCGCCTGGCAGCTTGATCACCTCTCTCCGTGAGACGTCCACTGACCTGACCTCCAGCTGCAGCCAGTCTGCTCGGGTGTTGGAGACCAGCTCCAGCAGGGGGCGTCCGTCATGCTTCTGCTGGGCAGGGGATGTGAGGGAGATTAGAGTGGCCTCCGAGCCTCTTTTTTGCCGGCCCACCAGGTGGAAACCCAGGACGCCCTGGGAAGTGCTAAAGAGGTAGTCGGAAAAGTTCTGGGGTAACGTGAGATGAGGCGTGTGGGAACGAAAACGCCAGGCTGGCATCTCTGAGTCACGACCTTTGGCCCGTTGAGAGTGAGTGACGTTTAGAGCCTTCAAGAGGTTGATTACTAATAGAGGAAAATAATGACATGAAGAATGGCATCAGCATTATGATGACATTAAAAAGCTCCATGACTAGTAATCATTCAGAATCATAGAATATCAAGGTACCATGGTATTACTACAGTATATGATAGTACCACCATGTTACCTACATAGTTCCTTTTTCGTAAGGGTGTTCTTGTTCGCACAGTCCTGACAGATTAAAATATCTAATTTGTTTAATTTACTACCAGTCAAAAATTTTGAATATTTGTTTAAGATAATTAAAATTTGTTTAATGTTTTCGTTTTTAATGCTTACCAAAGCTGCATTTGTTTGATTAAAGGTGCTCTAAGCGATGTCGGGTGACGTGACTTCTTGTTGACGTTTAAAGTATTTTCAAAGAAAACGGAGACTAGATAGACCCTCCCTCCTCCTCATCTGCACTGACCCCCCAAACCCCACCCCCAGGGCCTTCTTGTCAGTTATTTGTTATGTTTCGTGGAGCGGGTTGCCGCAGTTTGTTTTTGTTGCCGTTTGTGGAGCCTGGCTTGTCTGCATAGACCGCGTTTTTTTACAGTGTGTTTAGGGGACAGGCAGCTAGCGGATAGTGAGGAGATGTTTGCTGTATGTGACAAAAAATGTTTGGGCCTAAAAAACCTGTGACCTCGCTTAGAGCACCTTTAAAAATACAGTAAAAACAATGATTTTACTGTATTTTATAATATTTATTAGCATACAAGAATAATTTCAGAAGGATCATGTGACCCTGAAGACTGCTAAAAATGCATCTGTGTCATCATGGAAAAGAATTACATTTTAAAATATATTAAAATGGAAAACAGTTTAAACAATTTAAATTATTTTTTAATTTAAATAATATTTTACAATATCACTGTTTTTACTCTATTTTTAATCAAACAAATGCAGCCTTGGTAAGCATAAAAGACTTATTAAAAAAGAAAACATTTTACTGAGATTTTTATAATGTTTAGAAAATATAATTACTGTTTTTAAAAGTAAAACAAATGCGGCCTTGATGAGCAGAGAAAAATCTAAACTATTCCACATTTTTAAATCGTACTGTATCGGCATCATGCAGAAGAAAGATTTTTAACAGTTTATAAGTATGTAAATAAATAGTGAGATGTATTTTGCTGATTTTATTGCTTTTCTCACGTTGCTGGCCAGATGACAAATTTTGCTTAACTGGGAAAAACTCCCATCCCCTATCACAGGTGGATTAAAGACGCCTTGTATTTTATCAAACTTGAAAAATCTGATTTTCTCTTCACCGACCCAGTACATCATTCTCTAAAATTTGGAAGCCCTTTTTAGTAAACATACAAACTCTTCAATCTCTTAATTTGTCTGATTACCGTTTTCATTCAATAGTATTTTTCGTTTTACATTGATATTAGAATTCAGTTTTAAGTGCTCTACTGGTTTAAGCTGCTGATAGGAATGTATTTATGTATTTACTACTTGCATTTTTACTTTTTGTCATGTCTTTTATTTTATTACATTTTTTGTGGTGCTGTTGTTTTGTGTTATCATTATTGTTACCTGTGTATACCTGTTTATTTATTTATTTGTTTATTAACTTATTTTCTTTGCACCCTGAATGCATCATAAAAATGATGAATAAACCATTAAAAAATAGTCAGTTGCAGGGGAAAAAACCCTGTGGAGCAATGATGGCAAGTGAGGAAAATGCTCTTAATGACTTCCTTCACCTCGTCAGATCTTTACTGTTCCAAATTCCCTGAGGACAAAGCAGCTCTACATACACACATTCACACACACACACGCACAATCTCAATCTGTATCTCAATATTTCTGTATGAAATCAGACTGAAAAGATAAGAGACATGAACTTAAAAAGCCAGACAGAGACAAGGACGAAGGGAGATTATGTGAAGTGGTGAGGGTCTTTTGAAAATTAAAAAAATAATAAAAAAAAGTTCTCAGAAGGCATCAGACCTGGGCAGAAATCATAAACCGTCAGATAACAGTCACCACAGTGGGGAGTGCTTGAGTTTGTTTTTAGAATGGTTTGTCTGCTGAAGATAGCTAAATCTAAAATCCGAATCAAATTCCATTTGGGAACATTCTTGAAATACCTTTTATCCTTTTGCAAAATGTTTTCATTTAGGTCTACACTGATAAAAAATGATTTTGTGGTGAAGTAAATACTACAGAAAAAACAATGCAATTTACATGAAAAAGTAAGTTCAGACAAGAACTAAGTAAATTCTATATTAGTACTCAAAGCAAGTGTGTAGAAATGAAAGGGTAAAAAACAACTTAAAAAAAACAAGTTATTAAATTAAGTAAAATTACTCAAATTTTCTGATACTGGTGTTCCCATCATGCACTGGGCCTTTAATAATTAATACAGTTGATTTTTCACTGTTTTCCTGCTGTATCCACTGCTTTTATTTTTAGGGTTTGTAACTTGCCATTTTCTGACATTTGGATTTCATTGTTCATTATCCACTCAAAATGACACATTCAAACACAAAAACGATCCATCAAATGTTTTTCATCATTGTGTATTTTCTAAGTATTGAGATCTTAAGAGTTAATGTTACTTAAGTTCATATGTGACATTAACTTTAAAATATGCATGTGAATTTTACTTAAAAAATATTTGTCAAAAAAACTTGCCAAAGAAAAATTAAGTAAATTTTACTTATTGTTTTATTCTGTGTAGGGTTAGTCTGTAAAAAAACATAAAGTTAACAATTAAGAATTTTTGCAACTTTTAAAGTTATTGTTCTAAATATTTTTACATATATATATGTATATATATATATATGTTCATTAGCAGCCAATAGTATAGTAGGGAAAAACAGTCAGTTTGGAGATATTCCCACATTTTCAAAAAGTAACAAAATAATATCTTTATTCACTTATTCAACATGGATGTTTTAGTTATGAATTTATGCATAGGCTATCTTTAACAGTCATTTTATAAAATGTTTATATTGGTGATCCAACACCTGTTAATGCATCATATTCAGTTTCCTGTTTTTCACCATCATAATTTTTTATTATAACTTTTATTAAACTTTTCTGCAGTTCACTTAAACAGTCTTGTGGTGACAGGTAGTTTATTTTAAGTCTAGATGAAACTCACAAAGGTCATAAAACTGCTGCAGATATAATAATTATTATACTGTCTGTCTGTAGGCATGTCCTGCACTAGATTAAAGCGTGGACATATCAATAGAAAGACACAACTCACTCATCCATCACTGGTTCCTCAACTACAGCGAATCAGTGATTCAATACAGCGGCGGCACAGATCGATGAAACAATGTATCATGTGTTTGCTTGACAGCTGCTCTCACCGGTATTTGCGTCCTGATGAGTTTTAACACAGTCACAAACATTCCAGAGAAAAAACAAAGTCCATACAAGATCTCCAACTACAGACTTCAGCCCCATTCTCACCAGTCAGATCAGTTTAGTTCTCACAAAGTCGACAGGAAGAAAAAAAAAATACTGTTTTCCTTACTCAAGAGTAGGAAAAAAACATAACTATCTAAATATATTACACATTTCCCCCAAAAAAATATATAGGCTATCTCTATATCTATATATGAGGCGAGATGTCGGATGAAGAGCTTGAATAGTCCTCTGGTATAGTCTCGTGTGACAGAGACCCTCAGATTTGAAACATCTGGACTTGTTTTCGGCTATTTAGCTGGGGGGGTTTAGCTGCCTTCCTGTCGCTTCCAAGCAAAACAATGCAAAACTTCGTTGTTTTTCCTCCTCCGCGATTGAAATAAAGGCTGTAAATTGACAGCCGCTGGACAACCCTGATCCTCCTCCTCTGCAGCCAATGAACACAAAATCTGCACGCTTTCATTTGAACATTTCCGGATTTCCGGACTCGAGCGCTTGAAGTCCTCACAAAACAGTTTCATTAACACTGCACAATAATACATTATAATAAACATTATACCCAACAAATGGCGTGCATTTAAAAATTAGCCTAGTAAATATGAATAATGTAAATAAATCATAAAGGCAATAATAAATAAATATATGGGGTTTTATGAAGACTCTATGGGCTACCCTAACACTGGCTGTATAGTGTAGTTATTATAGTACATAAGAATTTATATAGCCTAAACTAACCCATTTTTTTTTCCTAGTGAAATCTTGAATGTATATGAGTTTATTGGTCCGTTACTTACACCTTTTTTATCTTTCCCATCCTCAATTTAACCCCCAGTTAAAAAAAAAAAACATAGAGACTTGTGTTTGTGTGTGTACATCTGAATTAAGGCTGGGATGCATTGCACGACTCAGATTTTAAAAGTCGAGTATCTTTAGTTTCATCATGTAAAAGAACACTCAGATGACCTTTGTTTCTGGTTTCTTATTGGTTAAAGCGAGGACACTATTTCAGCCTCCTAATCTCTGTCTTAATTACAGTGTGCTTCCTAATCAACTATTAGTGTGTATGTGTGTGTGCTCCTCTGTCAGGGTTTGTTAAAGCATATAAAGACACTAGGACGAGAATAGCCCAGATTACCACACAAGACACATGCTGTTACTTTACCATCAGGATCATCAGGAGAAAACATCTCATCACATTTTTGCTTTGAATGTGACATACAGAAACTAAAATAAATCAATCAATCAATCAATCAATCAATCAATCAATCAATCAATCTATCTATCTATCTATCTATCTATCTATCTATCTATCTATCTATCTATCTATCTATCTATCTATCTATCTATCTATCTATCTATCTATCTATCTAAGAAATGGTTCTATCAGCGCTAAGTATATTTGGAACCCCTAAAAGGTTCTTTAGGAGAACAAGGTAACCAGGAAAAAGGTTCTACAGTATATGTGGAACCTTTTGGGTTCATTCATTATCATTTGTTTTGTCCTCTCCGGATTAAATATTTCATATTATTGACAAACATCAAGACCCTAAAATGTATTTATGAATGCATGTGAATGATCACAAAATGCAAGACATGGGAGTTAGAAAATGTATATATTTATATCATTATATGTAGTTAATCAATATCACTCAAAGAGAGTCAATTCAGTTTTTCTCCTCCAAAAAAATCAGCATGAACTACAAAATATTGCAGAATAATGCAATATATGAACGAATAAAAGCCTATAAAGAACCTGTGTGCCAAAAGGGTACTTTCTTGTCATTAAAGAACCTTTTTTTAGCAAAGGTTTCTTATATAGAACCCCAATGAACCCCTTTTTCTAAGAGTGTACCCATCCACCTACCTACTTACCTACATAGATAAACAATTAAAAGTCAGAGGAGTTTTGTTTTCCAAATTATAAGCATAAGAAATTGAGGAAAAGTTTAATTGAAAAATGAAGATGAATTTCAAATTTCGATTGATTATTTAAAAAAAAAATAGTGCAGCAAAAAAATGGCATTAAAAATAAGAACCATCTTCTTGGTTTCTGTTAATTTTCTGATTTTTTATCCAAAAATTTCAGTGTGATCTTAGACTTTTGTAGCCCACTGTATTTATATGATTATACACTATCTATATTGGTTATGATGCGGTTTTGCTCAGAGGTCATTTTCCATCTTAGAATACTGTTGTTTCATTGGCCAGGAGAGAACCGTTGCTATTGGTTAGACCTATGATGATGGTCTAACGACCTAGCTGGCATTTGACTTGACCTCTTACCTTGGCGATGGCACTGATCCAGTGAGTTTGAACACTAAACCTCAGACTTATCCACTGTTCTCCGACAGCTCCAAACACAGACATGAGGTGGTCTTTTACCTGCAAGTCACACACAAACAATCCTCGAACTCTCTTTTATACAATCAAATCCAAATAAAGGATGGTAATAACGTAACTTTGGAGAGAATATCTGGACATCTTGACCTAAAGAACGGTTAGATGGGACAGGTAGGTTAACATGCTATCTTTTTTTATTCTCTAATACTATAATACTCAAACAGCCCTGAAGTCTATTTTTGGCTTGTGTTTTCTTCTGTAAGAGAGAGAGAGAGAGAGAATTACAACTTCTGTATTACAGAAGTATTGTGTTACAGATTATTGTGTTTTTGTTTTTATAAACCAATGCAACACCCTTTCATATTATTGCTTAATTATATTATGGCCTATTGTGCGACATTTTAAAATGTAAGCACTGGTTTGAAACATTGTATTGACCAATGTACAGCATAATTAAATGTGTTCTTGATTACTAAGAATAATTGTTTAACACAGCTTGAATACGTGTGTAAACAAGAGTGTGTTTGTACGTAAGAAGGCTTAACTGTCTGCTGAAAACCTCCTTAGGAGATTTATAAGTCTTAAACAAGAGCAGGGCTGTTTGCTGAAAGTCTTTCTTAGGCCATACATTTACAGGTCATGTTACACCACCCTGGATTTCCTAAACGTGAATGCAATAATACATTTCCAGCCTTTTTAGCTACATTCAACCAGCATCTGTTTCCCTTGAGCTAAATTAGCCAATTTATAATGAGCTGGATTATGGTGGCATAGTAATGTAGAATACAAACTAGGGGTGTAACGATATTTGAAACGAACCGAAAAACCGTGATACAGAACCCACGATACTCTCATGGCGTACCAAACACTGCCCGCCCCCTGCTTCCCCGGCCCGGCCCCATGCAGACGCAGTGAGAACGAAAGTGGAAACGAAATACCAAACTCACCAAGCTAAGTGCTGCTGTAACTTGTACAAAGACCAGATAGCTCACACGACTGGTTCAAGCCTATAAAACTTGGGAACCTGGTTATGTCAAGATCCAAACTGTAGAATCTGTCAAAAGTGGGCGAAGAGGACCAGCCTGTCGCAACACAAATGTCCTCCAGAAGGGCACCTCTAAAGCCCGGAACACACCCAGCCGACAGTCGGCCAACTAAGTTTCCTCGGTGTGATACGCACGGTTCCGTGCCGTTGGCTGCAACTAGTCCTCGTCGGCTTTTGTTTCGCCCGATTCGACATTCGGGCCGTTGGGGAAAGAGAGAACTCTGATTGGCTGTTCAGCTTAGTGAAAGATTCAGTGCATGAGAATAAAAGCAAAACAGCAAGCAAATAAGTCAAAACGGTAAAGATAGAAGGCTGTTCTTATGTTACGTCTTCTTACCTGAGTGTTCTTTGGCGAATATTTCAATATTAACATGAGTGGAGTAGTGGAATAAAGAAAGTGTTTAGCAGGATTGATATTCAAAACGGTAAGCACGCGCTGCTTTGTTTACGTTATGTGTATCTGCAGCCGGCAGCGTCAGTTTTCCTTTTGGAATGACCAAATAGACAGTTGGCTCATTAAACGCAGGCACAGAACGCACATTCTAGCTGACAGTCGGCTGCAGTTCTCTCGGTGTGTTCAAGTGCAGCTTTTTACCTCGACGAGAGCGGACGAGAGGCGACAACACAGTCGGCTTTCATCAGCGCTAGTTCGTTGGCGTCGGCCATAGACATATACACTAGACCTTACCTTGGATACGGCAGTTCATTGGAACGAATGCGTCAATAGAGCCGCCATCTTGAAACAGGGGAGCCCCTCCACTTTAATGCATCAGCGTCAATGTAGTAGACACAGGTCTAACGCAAATAAAATCACCACAAATCATCATGAATGCGATTTTCTTGTTTTTTTGGTTTGTTCCAACGGTCAGACGTGTATTTATCATTGATTCCAGAAAGAATTTATTTATTTATTTTTGTAAAACATTCTTCCTAGTTCAGGTTTCATCCGTGAACTTCATACGCTGCACAAAAGTCCGCCACCATCAATGAATTCGAAGTAAAGGCAGAGATAGCAGCGTTACCTATAGCTACTTCCTATGACAAGACCCCTGTTCCAAGATGGCGGCGGTTTTGACGCATGCTTAGAACCCTCAGATGAAGTCTAGTGTATATGTCTATGGGCGTCGGCTTGGTGTGTTCCGGGCTTATAAAGTGCTTGAGAGGAAGCCAGGCCTCTGGTGGAATGTGCCCTGATGCTAAAAGGTAAAGGCAGACCGCGCACCTCATATGCCAATGAAATAGCCTCTGTAACCCAGTGGGAAATTCTCCACTTTGATGCGACAAGCACGCGGCGGCCAGCACCAAAACATACCAAGAGCTGGTTGGATTTTCTCCAATCGCCAGAGCAATCCACGTTTAGCTTTAAAGAGCACCTATCATGGATTTTTGAAAATGTCTGTTCATGTGGTGTGGAACATAGCTCTAAGGGAATGAAAACATCCTGCAAAGATTTATCTAAAAGTGCACTGTATATAAAGTTATTGTCTTTCAAAAGTGAGAGTCGACTCTGAGTCTATGAAATGAATTGTTTTTGAAACGAGTCATTAGCTGTTACATCGTGACGTAGAAAGGTCATTGGCCGCTCCCAACAACTGCGGGCGCAGACTTGAAGTGACGTCCAGAACACATTCAAATACTTCAGCTGAATCGCATCATGTCGAGAAGACGCTGTGTTCTACATTGCAAAGACAGTTCAGCCACTTGTTTCCATTGTCCAGGGATGAGCATGTGAAGAATCAGTGGTCAGAGTTCATATTTGCAACGATACCACAACAGTATCCCGAACCTTGTGTTCTCATCATTTTAATGACGAATCATTCAAAATTCAAAAACCTAAATTAATTCAAATGTGGATTTGCAAGCCGGTTGTTCCTGAAGGAGGGCTCAGTATCCAGTGTATGGATCAGGTTCGTCCAGGTTCGTCCAAATCACAATACACTGTACACTGTTGTTCATACACTGTATACAATTTTCAACACTTGACAAGCTATAATCCATTAATGGTGATGGGCGTTCCGTTGCCGACAGTCTCTGCCTACGGTTTACCAAAAACAACTGACTGGGTCATTTGACCAATCGCCGCAGATTCGCGTCACTCAAAGGAGGTGTTTGGGAAAATGAATCGTCGAACGAATCATTTGGGAGTCGTTGAGCAAATCAGTTAAAAATAAATGCATATTATAAGACAACTAAAGTGTTTTTTTATCCTTGCATGCACGTTAAACTGTTTTTGGGAACTCCTAAAACAAAAATAGGAACGTTTCAAAAGCTATGATAGGGGCTCTTTAATGCTCGGACAGGGCAGAGCGAATTAAGCTTCTTGTCGTCCTCAGAGACAAAAGGAGGAGGATGGAAAGTTAATAAGGAGTGAAGGTTAATAGGAGTGAAGGAGGAGTGAAGGCGGAGGAGTGAAGGTTAATAACCTGGGACCGGAATGCTGTGGACAATACTTATCCGGGTTTCAATCTCAAAGTCACCCTGACCAGACCAGGAGCGAAGTCTATAGATGTCTTGCTAACAGAAAGAGCTCGCAAATCTCCCACTTCAAATAAGCCAAGGCTAACAAAAGAGTAACCTTGAGAGTCAGAATGCGCTCTGGAGCTGACTCTAATGGCTGACAGAGAGCCTCCGTTAAGCCCTCCAGGACGACCGACAAGTCCCAAGAAGGAATTCCAGGGGAGCGCCTAACCCCAGGCATAAGTGCTGAGACTAACCTCAATTTACCTAGGGGGGTCTCATCCGAATCTCTATGAGCGGCAATATCAGCAACATACACACTCAGAGTTGTAGTGGCCGCTTCAGAAGCAAACTTCTCCCGTAGGAATTCCAGCACTGAACCGACTGGGCAGCTGACTGGGTCCCTAGCATGTGTCAAACACCACGAATCAAAAAAAAAAACTTGTGGAAGAGGCTCTCACGCTTGCAATGGTCTCCTGGATGACAGCGGGAAGACCCAAGCTTAACGCTAGCGGTTCCTGATTGGCCATAGGCATAGGTTCCAAATTTCGCCACGAGGATGCCATATCCTGCCATGAAGCTGGGACAGCAGATCCTCCCTGACCGGAATCTCCCAATGGGGGCGTTTCATAAGAGGAACCAGCATTTTTTTTAAAAGCGAAGGCATGGCGGCGGGCAATGAGGAAACTCCATGGCACTTCACCGCAAGGAGAACTGAGTTCCACTATTCGCAGTCGCTGAAGTGCAGATGAAGAATACTGATGATAAATTCAAATTATTTCGAGAAAATAAAGGAGAATGAAGGGCTTAAGATGGCCACTTTGTGAAGGCAGAGAAATCTGAGAAGTAGATGGGGCGCGCGCGCTAATATAATGATGACGCAAGAGCGTCAGGTGGCACCCGCGCCATCAGCCAATGAATTGCTGTGTCTTTAAGGGCTTCAGGCAATTGGCACAACCAGAGGGCATTCCCACTGCATCTTAAGGTATGCAGCGTTGAGTGAACCTATGAAAGAGAACATAAGTTAATGCAAAAACTGCCTTATGTTCAGTTTACATGTTTTCATACAATGTGTTGGGTGTTGATTTATTATATCTAAAAAATAAATAGCATCTAAATTTAGGCTAAAAGTCTAGGCTCTGTTGTTGTTTACTAATGTTCTGGTAATGTAATGTAATGTAATGGTAACCTTTAATATTATAGTAATGTGCAGCTTTTATATAGTTTACAGCATTGGCAGATTTTTTTTTAATCCTTGCTAAATGTTTAATTGTAATTGAATTAATTTAAAGACAAAGACAAACATTTTTAATTAAACCACTGTTTAAAAAAAAAATTAGATTTCTAAACAGAAACGAATCGAACCGAGATGTCAAAACCGTGCCGAACCATCAGTTTTGTGTATCGTTACACCCCTAATACAAACAATTACATGACAATGAATTGTTGAGCTTTCAGTGATGTTATAACAGACATTTTTAACATCATTGTTTTTTTAATCCCCGCAGTGAGAAATGTTTTTGAGGTTGATCTTCAGTCAACAGACACTGTGGAAGATTCTAATATTCTGCTACCTTTATTCTGTGGTCAGCCGGCATTCTGTAATTGGTATAAACACAAACAGAGACAAATCACATGGAATAAACACACACTCTCTCTCTCTCTCTCTCTCTCTCTCTCTCTCTCTCTCTCTCTCTCTCTCTCTCTCTCTCTCTCTCTCTCTCTCTCTCTCTCTCTCTCTCTCTCTCTCTCTCTCTCTCTCTCTCTCTCTCTCACACACACACGCACGCACACACGACATGCATGTACTGTATCCATACAACCTCAAACGACTTCACATACAACAACATGCTAAATATTGACTACAGCAGGCGAACACAAGGACTGTGACTGTTTGAGCAGAGAAATAGAATGGGATTTTGTGTGCCATGAAAAATTAAGAACAATTTACTGGCAACAATCCAGTCAGGATAATCCATCAGTGCTGAACAACAGGCTTGTTGTAATCCATCAAACTATTCTAAGAATTGTCAGAAGTTTTAACTTTGTATTTTGTAATATTATTGAGCTGACTGCTCTGGCACAATTGGATGAGAACAAACCTTGAACTGAATTGAGTTGGATGATTACATCGCTGTTTTCTGTACCTGCGATATAGCTGATTCGACCTCATAATTTATGAATTTCGACAGAGTTATTAAACTGAATTTAATCAACACTGAACTGACTTCTTCTGAATAATGACACGGTTGTCTTTTTTAGGCTAATTTACAGCGGAATTGAATTCTGTTTGCATAATTGATCATTATTTTCCTGTTTATCACTGTAAAGCTGCTTTGAAACAATCTGTATTTTAGAAAGTGCTATAATCAAAGGCTACTTAACCTGACTAGAAGTTGACAAACTAATTTACTTTTTTACTAATTTACTATCACCCAGACATGAAAAACAACATTACATTAGATATTTTACATTACATTACATATTTTACATTAGAGCAGACTGCAGAATTATGTGTTTTTTTTTTTTTTTGTCAGCCAGTGAATGCGACGGTGGCCATGACGTGTTTGCCACAGTCAAAGAGAACAGCCTGATGGGAACATTTATTGCCAATCTTGGATTTACTGCACACCCATCAGCCAATCACATGCACTTGAAGGTTTCTGGAAAAGATGCTGGTTGGTTTTATCTGGAGGGAAGAACTGTCAGACTGAACTCGACATCAACTAGAATTATTGACCGTGAGGTAACATAAAAAAAAGATCAATCAATTCATGCAATTATCTTCTGTCTTGTTTAAATAACATCATCTGACTATGATGA